>NW_015090911.1:2372107-2398001 GCF_001431845.1 Calidris pugnax | reverse complement strand
CTCCCCTCCCCTCCCCTTCCCTTCCCTTTCTTCTTCTCTTCCCTACCCTTCCCTTAAATAAATAAGAAAATGGAACCAAAGGAAATCCACACAAAAGTACATGAACATGCACATACACACATATACACACACACAGAGAAATCGTTACATCAAAAGACCAAGGCAAATCAAGGAAAATAATTATTGCAGCTGATGGAGCAGAAACCCCATTATGGCTAGATGCTAGTTCACAATGTACAGTCCTGGAGGTTGAAAGCTAAATGCATTTTTCAGCATCTTTAACACAATTTATTAAATTAAGTTTTAAAATGAATTACATTTCTTCCCTACTCTATTTTTCCCCTCCTTCTTGCTCTCTCCTTAGGGCTTTTTTCTTCGGTTATATTTTATAGTCAGTGTTTATCACTGATCTAGTTTGGTGTTCTTGCTCTCATTTTCAGGCCTGATCCTGGAGTGTGAAACTCTCCTTACATTTATTCATACAGATAGTAGGTTTTAGCATGGGTGTGAGAAGGGGACAAAGACAGAAGCATCTAGAATATCTTCTGGTGCCTTCTGATGAAAGCCTGAGGTACCTGAAACCAGAACCAAATCAAAGCTTCAAGATGCCGCAATGTCTCAGTTGAAGCAGGGAAGATATCCATAAGCCAAATATCTTCCTAAAGTGGAAATCTAAGGGGAGAAACAATAAATGCACTCCTTAAAGCCTGTATGCATATTGCTGGTCTTCATCTTTCCCCAGAAGGAGTTTCCAACATTGGAGCGGCTGAATATGTAAGTCTTACACCTTCAATCATACCACTTTCAGAGGCAGTCTGAAGTAAATTTGGTAAGGCCTTTTCTGAGATGTAATCCTTTGACCATATAGCTGGGTAATCCCCAAACCCTTTGGATGCAGCTAGTCAGTCTGTAGAGAAATTACGCTGCACGTATCTTTCAAATAGAGAAAAACTGTTCAAAATCATGTAACATATGGCACACATTTTTAGGATAATTTTTACTTCAGTTTCATCTTTCTTCTTTTGAATTCATGTAAGCTAAAAAACAATTTTAATTCCCATGAGATATGAGTCTAGTATCTCCTGAATCTTAACTCACTCAAGTCATTCTGATTTTAGTTCCTCCCTATTGATACTGGCTCTGTGTTTGCAAAAATGCATTCACTTTCATAGTCAGTCTCTAACTGTCATAGGCAAAAGCAGTAACGACTTTTCAGGTCAAAAAAAGCATGGACAAAAGTGAAGTGACAAACATCACAAAGAGGGACAGTTGCAAAATGGAGAATGAAAGCCATAATATCCATCACAGAGACATTTGTTTAGAGACACCGGACCATAGGACTGGAAGAGATGCCCAGTTCCTTGTCTATTCTGGCAATTGTGCAATACATGGATTCCGCAGAATGACTCACAGTCTCAAGAAATCATAATGAGAAATTAATGTCAGCTTTGAGTTCCTGAGAAGGAATTGCAAAAAAGGAGATGGGAAAAGGGCAAAGCCAGAAATACCTAGCAATGCCTTCCTCTGTTTATATAGTATGAGAAATGAATTCAGGATGTAGTTACTGACGTGGATTTTAATACCGTCTCTATTCACGTATGCATAACATGAGTAGCTCCAAGTATAACCTAGTTGAAGAGTGATTTAATTAATAACACTCAAACTATAAGCTTTCATTTATAGTAAGACCCTCTGGGGCTTATTTCTTTACATCACTGCTGGAATACAAAAGAGACTTAAAACTAGTGTAAATTACCTCTATATGTAAGGTATACATAATGATATGTAAGGAATGTAAGGAAGTATCATGCAGATGTAAATATATAGATCTGTGTGTGCATTGTGGGGGGGGAGAAGGAATGGAGGAGTGTTGTTCGTATTAAGTATAGCTGTTTGAAGAATATATTTCTAAATATCTTTTTTTCTTAATTTAATTTTTACCTTTTTATAAAAAGGAACACGGCAAGATTATTTCTTGCAGTTATTAGTAAAGAACTATTTCTACAGATGCCTTTCTAAATTATAAATTCAGTCATCACCCTACAGATAAATGTTGAGTCATAAAGGCACGTGTTGATTTAATATCTGAGAATGAGACTTTTGAGTCAAAGGACTGAATCACATCAGAAGTGCTGGGTTAGAAATGGTTAGGCTTTGAAACTTAATACTACAGCAAATAAATCTGACAATATGTTTTAAAATAGAGAAGAGGGGAGGAAAAAAGATAAACTGCATCTATGAAAGTATCATCAGAGTATTTTTTTACCAAACGGTTGCATATTTCAAAGGTGTATTGTCAAGACAGTTTTTCAGGGTCAAATGAATAACTTGTTCATAAGTGTAACAAGGCATGTTTTATTTCATGTGAACATATATGCTTTAGACAGAAATCAACAAACACAACCAATTTGGTAAGATCTGAAGTTTTCTCAAAGTGTAGCAGGAATGTGAATTGTTAGAGGAATTCTAGATAAAATAAATGTAGGAAATGTTTTTTTTCCCAAAGCAAAATATACGGAATCTTTCCAGAGATGTCACTGAAATTGTATATACTTCCTACATTCAGGGCCAAAGTTCAGAATAAGATTACAATACATTTACATTTAAAATTTTCTTCATCCAAAGATTTGAATACAAACATACCCATAAGGATAACACCCAATCTGTGTAATTAGTAGTGTCGCATGTAAACCCAGTCACTGTGAACCTATTAAATTTGGCTATCCCGTACAAATCCATATGTAAAGGATTGTGCCACCTGCAAAGACTTACTGTTCCCCAAGGATGTTATCTCTTTTTCTCACCACCCTCTTAAATTGAGATATGAGCTAAATCCCAAACAGCGTCTTAGACTATCTGTTGTCTTAACTGCCTAACCTTCTTCACTAATCAGCCTTTGAGTTCTTAGTTGATCAGATCCAGATGCTTAAACATTTTTGGAAATGCACATCCTAAACAATAGGTGGTGTTCTTCCATCTGCAACTTCACTGTAATGCAATATTAAGTGTACAGGCACCAGCAACTAATGAATTCATCAGTGAAGGTGGAAATTGAGCCCTGCCCTGAAGATATTTTGCCCAGTCTTCTAAATCCTGATGATCTTGCTGAAGAATCTGGAGATACAGATACTGCTCAGCATAAAAGCTGAATTAGTGTTACCCATATCATGCCAGAGAATGGTAACTGGAGATTGTGGCAGAGCTTCAAAGAAATAGCTCTGGTGAGAAAGTTTAATACTTAATATGAGCTGAATGAATCATGCTCTGAAGGAAAACCGTCTCTTACATAGACAGCATAGCCAGGGAGGAGCTACAACAGGTAGACCAAATGCTATGGTGGTTTTCAAAGGTGTTTTCTTCTCAACACTTGATATTTATAGAGCTTTACATACCCTGGATTAATGAGACACTAAGGGTTTCTGTGAGGCAGGGTCTAAGCTTATCATACAAATTACCGTGGTTGGGGTCCACTGTGAAAGAGCATGAGCTGAACAGTGTCTGTGTGTTTTCTTGGGCTTTTTACCCCTCAAAGAAGACGTCTGATCATGAAGTTTCCAATCTTACAGTGCAAGTGGATTGGAAAATTAGTGGAATCTGCCCACATGAGATTCCTCTGGTCTCGCTAAGTAACACTGAGTCTACAGGTGATAGTGCTGTATCTACCCAGAGACAGGGAAGCTATTCTTAGCTTCTTAACTTCAATTGATGAAACCCTGTGAAATAGTGGGGTTTTCTTTGACAGATATTCTGGAAATATTATGAAGAACTTCTCTGCAATAGGAATAATTTTGAAGATTCAAGAGCTGCAGCAATTCTAGGCCCAGTTTCCAAGGAATTAAACCTCTAAATGTGTTGATGAACCTCCTATAACCTCCTGGATACACTACGTTGTAACATTTTATAATCTGTCATGTTAAAATGCACATCTAGGCCTGTGCTGTCACAGTCATATTTTTAGGAAGCTTCTCACTTAAATGTTACATTTATCAATGGGTCTTGCTGTCTGAATAGCCATTTGTGACTGAAAAAGGTGATCACATTTTCTTTTAAGACACAGCAGATTTGTTTTAAAAATTCTCAGATCAATTTTCCTTCCTTTTCATGCTTCCATTCAGAGTGAAAGGCAGTGACCATAGCTTCCTTTAAAATACAAACAAAAGGTAATAGTTGCCAGATACTAAAACAGAAAGAAAAAATATAATCCCAACTAAACTAGATATTGTGAAGTTTATTGTCTGTTCAATGTGAAGAAATATCTTGTCGTCTTAGCTTTATTCAGAGCTTTGGATTACCTTGATTCAACATAATAAGTAAAACCATGCATTTGCTTTTCAAGGAACATTAGAAATTGTTCTAGAAAGGCCTTATTAGTTCTGCTTTTCCAGTTCTCAACTGTGTGACATTATGAACAATGATAGGTTTTACAGACTTAGTAAAATGTATTATTGTCCTTGCTGACAAGCTCTGGCAAGCTGCTGTGTGTGTTTTTACAAAGCACAATGTCAAAACTTTCTTATACAAAGCTCGAGGACCTGTACAGCATAAGCTACAGCAGGCAGAGATTAGCAAATTCCCACCATAGCTGTTTGCAGATTTGCAACTTGTATATTCACTTGTGGGGATCACGGTTGTATATTGAGCATCCATAAACCACAAAGCTCTCTGGCCTTGTTATGAAAATATGACAATTCCGCTCGGCACCTGCTCCACCCTCTATTTCTGTCACTTGCCAGAATGACAGCGGGCTATAAACGTCTCCACATACTAGGGCCCCAGCTCCGATTCGATGGAATTAAACGACCTTGGCCAAGATGATGTTTTTGATGTAGAGAGCTTGTCCCATTCTTCATGTAAAAGAAGCTGGGCTGTAAACCTGAGTGACAGAAGTCAAATCTTGAACAAAAAAAAAAATAAAATAACGTTGACTTTATTTTAATATTTCTCTTCCAATATGCTGAAGTTTTACCAGGTAATTGCCAGACACAAATATTTATGAATGTCAGACCATGGAGTTCTATAGCATTTTCTCACAGTATAACACTGCTTAATGAATTCTACCATGCACATGGGACTTGGGTCTTTAATGAATAGGTCACTGTGATTTCTAGAGATGGCTGTCACTTTGAGATATGAGAATCATTTCTTTTTAGTGAAGAGGAGCTTGGATATGTGCATATTTAGGGGTTCTATTTCCACAACTTTAGACCTCTCAAGAATGATGCAGAGCCAGGGCTAAGATTTAGGAGATTTCAGTGTCATATCACTGAGATTCCCAAAGACGGGAGAGCACACACACACCCCCCAAAAAGAAAAAAGAGAATAAAGGGAAAAAACCAACTCAAACACATAAATTTTCCCCTACAAGTTAATTACTTCTGTGTTACTGCTTATTACATTTTTCCTTCATGGCTCACTGCTTGTTTATTCATTTTATAGGTTTCACCCTTTGCCAAACTTTCATATAAAGGTATGGCAGTGTTACCATGTAATATAATTATTTTTAAATGTAGCTACATCTTTTACCTTCAAGTTGTTCTTTCTAATCCTGTATGGGATGAGGAAAACAAATATCATTACTGTGTATGGAAGAACTTGATCTTGATTTTCCAACGATCTCATACATAGATAGGTACCCACGAATATCTAAGGAAAATTGACCTTCAAAAAAATCAAATTTAGATCAAAACCAGTTTTACTTGCCTCAACACAGAGAAACGAGTTACTGATAGAGCTGGGTATTGCTTTAGTTCTCTTAACTCGGCAGTAGGAGACGGTGTAGAGGCAGACCATTACTGTTTGTGACTTGGGAACTAAAGGCTTCAAACTCCAAGTTACCAGGTTACCAGTTTTTTTTAAAACAAAAGCAAAACCAACAGAAAATACAGCCGAAGTGTAACGCAAAAATGGAAGTAGTTATCAAATCCAATTTAATAGACTTGTTGAACTATTGAAAATCACTAGTAGATTCTGCTTTTATGGTATAGAGGGACAGATATATTTACTGCAAAATTGGAAACAGTTCCTTTTCGTACAATGAAGATGAAAATGGCATTTTAGTCTATAAAACAGATTTTTTTCTAATATAAAAAAATTAAGAATTTTAATGTTCTGGACATCACAGCATGTAGAAATGAAATAAACAATATAAAAGATTATGAATTCAACCTAAAAGAAAACTTGGGGCTTCCCCCCTCCAGCTCTCTTATTATTTCTCTTTAATATTTCTTTGTTCCTGCTGAATTAAATATATTGCAATATAACTTCAATACAACCTGAACAGAAATCCATTGTCCAAAATTCAAATGGTTCAAGTTTGTGTGAACCTCTGCAGAATGTGTTTGAAGTTAATTGGTTGCAAATCCAAGGGCTTTACTCCAGAAATATCATGCCAATCCCTCAGCAAAAAGGTGTTTGCAAAGAATCTTACCCTCTTCTATTCATTTTGAGACTTTCACCTTTGCACTCTGCACATTTGCACCTATTTTTAGGTGATTGACCCCAGACAGAAAGTTCTATTGCCTGACCTTGCTTTACAGTATTAAATTTACAATTGTTTCTATATGACAACTTTCCCTTCTAACAGAAAAACTTTGCTAGCATAAGCACAACACATGCAAGACCTTCCACAGGTCTTTTACATTTTCACTTTTCTCTGCTAGATGTTCTGTTTCCCTTTTGAAATACTTAAGGAGGTTAACGGGAAGTTGTAACCATAGGGCCTGTAGTTATTTAAAATATTTCTCTTTAACTGGTTAATTAATGAGATTATTTTTTTTTATTTTTAAGTAAATGCAGCACATTTGCTGAATTTGAATATTATATATTTTTATAGGTTTTACAGCATTTAAAGAATTTACATTAAACATCCTGCTTACTGTGAGTATACTTCACTGTTTTTTCAGTGTTTATATATGGGACCGTAGGGTTTTAGATACCTCCAATTTAGGTACCCCAAACAGGGGTTTGGTCAGATAAATCCTAAATATCACCTTGTCCATGTGAACATGAAGCTATGCAAAGAAAACTTTGAAACACAGTGTCAGATCAAAATATTTAGACTTTTGTAACAGAGTGCTCTTAATTTCAGCAATCAGTGGAAAACATGTGATTGCAATAAAGCACACAACACAGACCTGTGTGTGGATTTATAGTTGGGAAATACCTGTGAAAAGGACCAATGATTTTAATCCCAATAAGTCTTCTTTACAGCTAACACAAAAAAAGAGGGACAACAGAAGATTATTACCTTAGTCAAACAGCAATCCGAATAAATAAATACAGAACTGGAAGATGTGACAGCTAACTTGATCCTTAAGTAGTTTCTTGCTGCTCATTAGTCAATCACATGTAAATCTTGGAGTGATCTATAGTAGACTTTAGTAAGAAAAAGCTTCCATTGGTCAATATAACTGGTATCACTGCTTAGGACTTGTTCTCCTGGCTGTCAATGTTCTTTACAAGTTTGACTGTGATGAGGCAACATCCTCTCATTTCTGCAGAGACATGAGTGGATTGCAGAAAATTCCTTGGGTAACTCGATGCACTAAATCATTCCCTTTCACATGAAGAATACCATTCAGCTCTGCCTCCTCTCAGGAAACAACTCACATTTTGAAGAAGAGCTTTTTATTCAAATAAACACCAAACAATAAACTGGCTTTCCAGAAAGGATGCTCTCTTAAAGTGGCAGTGACATCCTGTGTCTTAATCCACTCCCCTGACTCAAGCAATAAAGTGACAAATGAAATCAGAGACTGTTGAGAAATAACCATGTTCAGTTCAACTGGATACACACACACTTCCTTTGAACAAATCCATCCTTTAAGCAGGTGTTCCTTAAAGTTACAGTGTCAGACTGAAAGTTGTAAAATACAGCAACAGAAGTCCCAGCAAAAAAATCTTTTTAAACATATGGCTAGAGAATAAATAATACATAAAGCTGGCAGCTGATCAGCTGATATAGCAGATAAATTCCACAGAAGAAGCTGAAGATGTGTGTCAAGTACACTTGTGCTCATAAAACCCAGTAAAATATTCTTTGTTAGTGGCTCTAAATGATGTTGGAAGCCAAATTATTATATCTATTACTGTAGAATATCACAGTATTTGTTTTTAATAAACGTTATGTCTAGACTTCCCTCCAGTGTGTTCGTATTCACGAACACTAATCAATAGTTACTTTACTTACTGTATTGAGTTTCAGCACATTAATTAATGTATCTCTCAGTAATCATGACAGACCTCATCACTGGATCAAAGAGAAGAGTTTTAAATTGGATTTGTTAGCAAAGAAGCTATTTGTCCCTTCTCTCTTATGACCTTATCCAATGAGAATAGAAGCGTAAAAAGTAGGTTTATAAATGCAGATGATCCAAGTAAAACTCTCTATCACTTCTGTTCTTAGCTTTACATTTCACATGAACAGATAAAAGCATAATTTTTGAAAAAGGCGTGATTCAAAGGGAATGGAACTTATTCTCTTGTCTTGATTAGACTTGCTTTTTTATTTTATTTTTCTCTTCATTTTCTTATTAAAGATTGCATGGTGTGCGGTTTTTCTTTTAGTACTGACAATACTATGGAAAAGCATACATCAGGCAAAAATTTAATGCTTATGTGGTTTAGTTCAACACATTGATGATTTGTTACATATCCATTTCCTGAATTCTTGTTTTATGACTTAAAACACTAGTTCGTGACTACACACGCACAATATGACAGCAGAAGTCACCATTGCAGGTTTATGAACTGGGACTTAGTTGTAAATCAATATTGAAAATCGTGGCAGTTTGCCACGTTAATTTAGATTTTTGAGTGCCAGATGGGAGTTGCTGTTTCCCAAAGCAGTTTCTTCCTTGATTTCCACCCCAAAAAAAATAAACAGAGGAAGTCTGTTATCTCTCATGAGCCATATCAGCAATGGATTCTGTGGCAGTAGTTGGTGCTGATGGTATACTCATTTCAGGAACATGTTGCCAGAGTCCATATGGGACAGCTGTACCCAAAAAGTGTGCAATGAGAATTGGAGAAAGGTTTATTTTACGCACCTTTTGGGTTATCATTGTGTTAGTATGTACTTCTTCACCTCTGCACGTGGAAGTTGCCAGGGCAGGATGCTGAGAGATAGGATTGCTGGAAAATAAGTTTTAGCTGTAGTGAAATCAGAGGTTCCTCTTTTAGGCAGGCCTTACTAGAGCTTAATCCTGGGTTAATTTGATCTGTTGAGCTATTTCATGGGCAAATCAAGTTTAAAATGGAAACTATAGCAGAACATCAGCCCTGGAAACCTCTTACACTGAATGACTCCATATCCATATATGAGCTTGAAAACTTGGGATGTTTTGAGTTGTTTAAGTTATCTGGACTTCCATTTAACCATCTTTAGAGTATTTAGGGTATACAAAAAGTTAATTTTCACCTAAATTATGGTGGTGGGTTATTTTGTGGATCAAGTAGTATAGAAAAAATGAGAAGGTGCAATTCTAAGATGAAGCATCCATACAGAATATTACTTGTTAAGAAATCCTCGTAAGCTGTTTCCAATTCTTCCTTTTAGTCTCTCTGTTTTCAACTCTCTTGCTAGCCAAAAAAACCCAATGCTAAATATAGTAAAATAAACGCTGTCTGAGTTACTGAAAACCTCTGCTTTGAGAGATTCCTCAGATGTCACCACACCATGGTCTTCCAATGCAATTTGTTGTTCTTTTTCTTGCAGTGTGCAGGTTCTATTGAGTTGTAGTTGAAAAGTCGCTGGGGTTGTCAAGTACGACAGAAGTTTCCTAAATTTCGGCTACTTATATGTTTTCCTGTTGTGGCTCTTCTGAAAAACCACTGTTAGTTGTAATGTCAGAACAACTGTTTGAAATTATTCAACTCCATTTTAATTCCTGGATGATCAAGTACCAGAATTTCTCCTCTTTCTGTTTTAGAAGTGACCTTGAAACATCTTTTCCCATCAGACCAGTGCCCAAACCAGACAAGCACCTCTGTTCATGAACCGCTGCAAATAATATTTTCTAAAATAGATTGCTGAAATTATCTTATAAAGAAGGTTCTCATTCCCTTTTCTCTGGCAGAATTGCTGTAGGAGACAAAGTTAGTAAGAAGGTTTAATTTCCTAGTTCCCTCTTCCTTCTTTCCCTTTCCTTTGTTTGGCACTGACTTAGGCACATTATTTCTACTTAATGCAAATCAAGGTAAACATTTGGTTGTGTGGTATCCCTGTAAGTGAGGTAGCCATTTTATCTAATCTGGGCTCCCAAAGGGTCAGATTCCCTCACTCATTTTTGGATTTTGCTTTTACAGAAATAGTCTTCCCTTCTGCCAATATTATAATATAAGAAGTATAATATAATATAGTGCAACTCCACTTAATTTCAAAACCTGAACATATCACCATTCAAGAAAAACCACAATAGATGACAAAGCTCTGAATGTCTAACGTGTCATTATAATGACTGTCATTAACTACAAATTAAACAGCATGCAGTACATCCTGAATTTCTTCCTCTGAATCACAAGAACTGAAAAAGTAACAATCACTGTTTTGTCCTCTTTTCTTTTTTATTTCTTAGAATTTTCTAACTGTGTTTCTCTTTTGCAAGTCATGGTTATTTTCACAATATAAAAGATGTTTAACTAAGAAAGAGTTCACAGTTTTGAACTGAGGCAAACACCTGAATGTCACTCAATAATAAAACAAGATTAACCCAAGGAGCTGCATTTATCTGTTTAGCAGTGTGACTGAGAATTAGTCTATTCCCAAATGAAACAGATGCATGACAGTACTGCCATACTGACTTGAAAGCTTGGACGATGAAGGTTTAATTGCTTTCATTCTTGTAAAATGTTACTTACAAACAAAAATGAAGGCAATTTCAATAGATAAACAAAAATATGTGTGTACTTTCAGGGCCGTTGCAATTTTTCTGCAGGTAAAGAAGTTACTTAGCAAAATGAAAAGATGAGGAGACTGTAAAAAGCTTTCTTACCTTTGTCACTTTTGGGGCTGCGCTGATGAACAGAGTTCTACGGAAAGAAAGAAGCAGCGACTTGAGTCACAACTGGTCCAAATCAAATTCACTTTTGCCAACAATATTTGCCACAAATTTGTGTTCCTGTTTTTTCTGCCTACAACTGCTGCCTCTGCACCTTTTGTGATTCAATATCTTTATGACATTTATTTTTATTCTTGGCAAATTATCACCAATATTTTCCACAAACAAGTCCAAGCACACTGGTTGGTTGTTACTCTGTCTTTTGCTATAACAATGTAAGAATAGCTGTAACAAGTCAGATGAAATATCCATTCAGTTTAGCATATGTCTCTGACAATATTAACACAGAATGTCCTAGGAAGAACATAGGATGGTCCTAGGAACATCCAAGATATATTTGAGAAAGAGATAATGATGTGCCATACTCTCTGCCATCAACCCTTTTTTTCCATAACAAAAGGAACTCTGATACATGAGCCTAAACAGGAGCCTTTCCTTAATCCAGCCCATTCTCAAGCACAATAAGAACAAGACTAAGCCTGCAATGCAGTACAGTGCCATGCAATGCAATCCGATGCACTACGTACATCTCCAGTGAAGACAACTATAATGCAGTTTTGAATTGTTACTTTAATAAACAAACATGTCTCCCTTTCCTCTTTCGCTATTTCTTTCCAAGGGGAAAGGCGAGCATTCCCCTATATATCTTTTTTTCCTACCAGAAAAAAAGAAAACAGAAAGAAGAAGAAATTTAAAAAAACAAACAAACAAACAAACAAAAAACGAAAAAAGGCTGAAAAAAGGGGGGCCATACAGCTGCTTGACAGTCTGCCTCACTGCCATGTCATGGATAGGGGGAGTACATGAAGCCTGTGCTGAAGGGTCTACCATGTACTGCACAGAGTCTGTAATCAGTAGCAATCATTATCCTGGCCATGCACCATTGTGTAGTAGAAGAGTCACTTCTGCTTTATGCCTCTATATTTAAAACATCAATAAACAAGCAAGCAAACAAATATTCAAAACCTCTGCATTTGAAATATACATTTTTAGAATGCCCAGGTGCCATCCAGGTTTTCTTGAGTGGTGATTATTAACATAGAATCACAGAATCATAGAAAGGTTTGGATTGGAAGAGACCTTAAAGATCATCGAGTTCCACCCCCTCTGCCATGGGCAGAGACACCTCCTACCAAACAGGTCTTATTCATAAGCCATAAGGATACCACAAAATATTTCCAACCTATGTTGTGTACTACACAGCTAGATCTTAATTTTCCTTGTCACCTCTGCAATTTTTGCTGTATAATCTTTCTTCTATCTAAGAGTTCCACTCTTTGTGTAAAGGTTTTTCCACCAGGTGAATTTATGTGTAGTTTAGTGTAATATGTGGTACCATATTCACATGTAGTGAATTATTTTGAGAAGCGCTGCCTAAAAAAATCTTTCCAAAAAATCTGTCACATCTCCTCTTATTTATGAGAATATTCTCATAACTTTTAGATGTCTCATGTTAGAAATAATAAATCACCCCCTATGCCAGCAAAGGTTTTATGAAAATTCAGAGATTTTTCCCTGAGTGTTGTATCATACCCCCAGTATGTGTTTAGGGGAATTACATTCCAACAAAGGAAAGCTCAGTGTTCTTTCCACACATATGAAAACAAATGATCGTGTTGCTAAAGATGCCCTTTTAAACACCAAGGAAAACCTGTGCTTCTGGATGTAGGGGGCTGGGTCCTGTTTGGGTGTATTGCCAGAAAATCTTGAATGACAATGCAATCCATCATAACAAAGAAGCACAGATCTTGCATGTACACACTTCCAGAAAGGCTGTCAAAACCCCCATGGAACAGGGCAGAGCACACAGCTGCACCAGAGAGTCCAGGTGGAGGAGAGCAGAACCGACATCAGTGGGAAATAAGGAAACACTATCTTGTTTCTTGTACCAGGGCTCATCCCAGTGGTGTTATCGAATTGCTTCATGTAGTTACTAATAATGTACTAATTAATCCCTGGTTTTTTCTGCTTCACAAGTCTGGGCTAAAGTCTAGGAGACTGCTATGGAGTTCAATGTCTTTGGAATAAACCTGACTGGTAGGAGAAGCCTTGGGGCTATGAGTGGCAAGACCCCCATGGCAGCTCTGTGTGAATATAGATCCATAACGACATACACTTCTTCAGGTTCCTTATTAACTCTTTATAACATTTTTTTTTCTCAAACCAGCATCTTGATTTTTAATTGTTCTTTCCCCACATAAAAGCATGCAAATGTCTGGGATTTTTTTTTGGCTGAGCTGCTCCCACCCAGAGGATGTTTAGACTTTACACTGCTTTTAAAGTATTGTTCATCCAACTCACTTTGAACTTTAAAGCTTTTTACTGAGATAACAGGATCTACAGTGTGAGATCAAGCTTAGAAATCACAGCTTGAAATGCCCATCCAGGGGAAGTCATGCAGAAAATGAAACATATCTGGCAGAACAAGACTATGGTCGGAGTGACAAGACAAAGTCAAGGAAAAGGGCAATGAGGAGAACCCCAGACAGGAAAAGGCTCCCTGGTGTTACTGGGAGAGAAGAGGGTGAAGGTATGGGGGAAACGAAGAGTTAAAACCCACCTAGCGAGGCTGAGATTGAAATGTGTGAACAATCCCAGCTCCCTGCTCACGCCCCTCCTCCCAGTAAAGGTCATTCTGTGTGAAAACATTTTCCTGTCTCTATGTCTTTGCTTTTATTTTGGCCTTTATCTGGGGGAATTTTGTCGAGGTGCAATTGTGTCTGTTTCAAACTGTTCAATCTCTCAGCTGTCTCTTAAAAAAAAAAAAAAAAGAAAGAAAAAGAGGAGGGGGAGACGGTAAGTTTAACGCAGGTTGGGTGGTACTGGATTGACAGCTGTGTGACCACAGAATTTTTAACATGGGCAGAAAAGGTCTTTTCTTCACTGGCATCTCTCAACCTGCCTCATATCCCTTAATGAAGGGCTCCCACGAAGGCATCTCAAAAAGTTCTACGTCCCTTATGACCACCAGCCCCTCTCTCTGCCTGCAGTGCTGTGCACCCTGCTGTCTGCACAAGCAGCATTTACCTTTGAGTTCTATAGTTCCCTGAGAAAAGAAAATTCATTGCACAGGTATCCTTGAACAACTGACTCTCAGTCAGTGTGTCCTTACTGGCCCTGCTCAGAACTGGAATCTGGGCAGAAAGCCCATCTATCCCAGAACAAACCTGAGCAGACCCTTCCCTAGTACTCTGACACTGCTGTCGAGACAATAGCATAAAGAAAAGCAACCCACAAGCAGTCACCCTCTCATCCTCCACGACTAGACTGAAGGTTTTGGTAAGAATAGTTATTTATATTGCAGTAATGCTCAGCACACTCTGCTTAGCCACAATAAGAGGTATCACCTCACTGAAATGGTTTGTGCTGACATGTTCTTCACAACTGGAAAGACAAAAATGCAAACAGGAAACAAATTTTATGGAAAAATGAACAGCTTTCAGTGATTTAAAGAATGAGATTGAGAATAAGAGGAAACTATTTTGGCTTCTTTTACACTGTGCTGCTGATGTGATGTCACTCGCCGATAAAGTACTGCTGTAGTAAAAAGCAGAACATACATTTGCAGGTTGTCATCCTGCAATTTTTGATTACCAGGGTAGTCCTACTGAGATAAGCAAAACAAAAAAAAAACAAAAAAGCAACACTACTACAACAACAACCCAAAACAAAAGACCCAAACCTGTTTTAAGCATACCAAGAAGAGATGAGGAATTCTGGTATTTATCTGGACTTGTGCATGACACTATGACTAGAAGTAACTACGATCCAAGTACAAAGCAGTTTCCTCATATGACCAAAAGTGTGCTGAGAGTGCTAATAGACAAGAGGCACAATTGTTCCCTCATTTAATTAATTTTTTGAAAGCACAAAACCAGCCTACTGTCAGAACTGTCTTGCTGGACTTTTAGGCAGTGAGCTTCTCTGAATAATAACTTATGGAATGTTTAAAGCACTTTTGATAACTTATTGTTTGAAGTACCATTTATACTTAATGAAGAATAATAAATAAAAGTTTTTCAGTATTTTATTCAGCCAACAAAATTTCACGGCAAAACTCCCCATATTCGCAAAATGAATATAGGTGATATAAGAGAATTGAAATGACCCTTCCCGTCAACTCCAGCTTATTTCAGTTTTTGTAAAATAAATAAATTAAAGTAATAAAATTGTGAATACATATGAATATGTATTTTTATAAACTAAGTATTAACTCATTCATACAGTTGTTAAGTACTTAAATCCAAACAGGATTATTCTGTGTTAATTGAGAGCAGGACACTAATAGTGGTTCTAAAAACTTTACCTGTCTCACTTAAATAAATAACTTTCAGGCAACCTTTAAGTTACTGGAACTGTTGAGAAAAAAAGATTAGATTTAAGAAAAAAAAGTTTTTTCCTTGAAGGAGATTTTCTGCCCTTAAGTGCAGAAATTGCACTGAATAGCACAGAGTTGTTATAAAAAAGACCTTTCTGTACTTCCAGCAGGACAGATAGAAACATAAGGCTTTAGGGCAGTATGAAGTCAACTAAGTAAACTAAATTGTTCTTATAACTTACTGAAAAAAAAATAAAAAAAATAAAAAATAAAAAGCTGAGAATAATGTCTCAAAATAGAATCCCATTTTTTCTTGGTATGCGACATTTTATTTTACAGCTTTCTCTCTTTCTAAAACTGAGAATGCCCATCTGCAAAGTTTACACCTACATATATTAGCTTATAAATATAATATTTAAATCTGTGTATTAATTTTCATGGATGTTAATTTATTAACATGAAACTATTGTGTGGATATAAATATATGACTGCTTTCTTTGTGAGCGTCTGTATATATGGATGGACATGTATGTGTCTGTTTTTTTAAAGTTTCATACAAAGATACAAAAAGCATAGCCTTTGCATGATACTATAAAAAAAATCATCACACTTCCATTATTTCTTTGTCAAATTTCATACTCTTCCCAGCATATGTTGCTGACGTCTGTCTGCATTGCCTCTTACAAATAATAAGACAGAAAGACAGATTTAAACAAAAAAATGAACAAATAGAAAAACCAAAACCCCCCAAGAAACCCAACCAAAGAATACCTAGGATGTCTTATTTATTTTGGTTTAATTTTTCATTTTAAAAAATCATTAAAAATGACATTGTCCTCTAATTTTTGCTCTATGCAGCAGCTGCCATTGTCAAGCTGTTGTCTTTGTTACAGCAATTTTGTGAGAGAGACTGCAAGCCCACGTTTGGGTTTTTTTTGTTTGTTTGTTTGTTTTTAAATATGACAGCTTGCTTTTAGTTTTAGACAGATTTTAATGGAAGAAACCTCTCTTTTTAACCCTCACTTCTCTTTTAATAATTCCACTCCTGAAGAAGAACATAGACAGATGCGTAGCTGGAGAAATTGCAATAGCTTCACCTTATTTACACCAATTGAAACTGTGGGGTGTGGAAATTATACCAACATTCTCTGCATGGATTATATTGAAAGTTGCTTTAACTTCACTGACGTTAGGAAGGTACTCAACAGATAAACAATAATTGATCTACTCTTTCTTTAATTTAGGCCTGTTTGCAAGGCTGTTTATATTTCCAAACGCAAAGGGAAAAAGATAATTTTTAAATCTTTTTCTCTCCTATCCAAGATTAAGGACAGAAAGTAAGGGAGGAAAACTGTCCAGCTATATGGGACTCTAGAGAGATCCCAGTCTGGATTCAGACACCTGAGTTATGTGAAAAATAATAGCAACAGCAGATAGCTAATGTCAAACTTCCAGGGCAAGAACATTTACTAGTGATTGTTCCCTGTATCTACTTTTTCTCACAATTAACATATCTAAAAATCATATTTTCAGAGGTCAAATATGTAACAATGTTTTTGTGTTAGTCTAAGCCCTGGCAAGGTAACACAATTTAGGGCTATCACATTTGTACAACCCAAATCCTATTGTAACATCTTCAAATTACAAGGAAACTTCTGCATTTGCACGTGCGACAGCGAATTCTTGTAGCTTCTCATATTCTGGTCTAAATTCCAACTTTAAAAACTTAATTTGAATTTTTAAGTTAGTTTAAGTTTTTATTTTCCCACCTGAGATTTGAAAGGTCTTCAAGGGGAATTTTCATTGTAAATATATGGGTCCATGGACAGCAACACTCAATGTCACTGACTAGAACTAAAATTAAAGGGGATGATTCATGGATCTCAGTCTGGATTCTTTCATCACTCTTTTCTCAGCATATAGTTCTGTAATTTATATGCATTCCGTTACATGATAAAATATTCACAGCTCTGAGAAATCTATATAAAAAACGTTGCAAACAACAAAGCACAAAAAAAAGGTATAAAATATGAAATCACATCAATTGCTAAAAATGTTTCTCTGCATGATCCTACAAACAGTTTATACTAGCATAATTCAGAGAGGAACAAAAATAGGAAGAAGGATGGAAGGAAGGTGGAAGTTAAACTGTACTGTTATTTAATTCCTTAATGTACAAAATTACCATCTTACAGATCTTAGGGCATGCAATTCCATTGGTTGAACCGTTCCTAACTTTCTCTCCACACCGACTAGATTTCCTTCAACTGGAAAACAAGAGAATGAATATGTTTATTGTGCAAATAAGGCCAAACTGATTTTTCAGTGGTCTATTTAAAAAGAGCTTTTCTGTATAAAATACCAGTCAAACCTCAAGTGTATCCTTCATGAGACCCATCTGAAACTTTTGCTTCAAGGTATGAAATCGGCTTACAGTGTTTTCTGAAAGAGAAAGGTCTGAAGCAGCTTCCTCCCCTTTGTAGGAAATAGAGATTTTTAACCAATTTAACTTATTGTTCCTCCCCAGTATGAGGTTAATTTTACCCCAGACATGCATTTAGAAGTTCAAATCTGTCTGCAACCACAGTGATAGCACCTAAGAACACTATAATACACCAAGCACATTTCTGCATGTGTTATCCCTGTATGGATATACATGCTTATACCATATTTAACAAGATTGCTGAATGAGAAATCTGTGTATCCCTTTATCTTTGATGTCTTGGGTCTCAATAAAAAGGTAATCATATCCATTATGTATCTAGCACATCAACTCCTATTTACAAGGACACATATATATTAATCATGTTGCATGATAGAGTGATTCCCAAGAATATCATCTTTTTATATATATAATCTGTAATGGGTAGCTCAGTTTACAGCTGATGTTTAATTAGGAGCTTGCAGTTGCAATAAACTTTTTTTTTATTGCACTCAGCCAAGGTACAGTATAATGAAATGTAAGTGACCCAAACTAAATGGAAGCACTGAAGTAGATAATGTGGCAATATATCAAGTAAAATACACTGATTCTGCAGTCAGTTCATGCCCTAATGGCAGAAAAAGGGTTTGAAAGCCACTTTAACCATAAGTAGTGTGTTTATGTATTATTCACAGTAGCAAATAATTGCAAAATGTCAACATTTCATTTTCCTCTTAAGAATTTCTTTTGATTAGTGACCTAATTAACCATTAAAAAGGGAAAAAGGAGTATATCTTTTTATTTTTTACTTTTAAACTGTAAATATGAAAAGCAGGAGTGTTGCTAACTAGAGAGTAATTTATGGTTTTAAAATGTCACAGTCAACATAGTCTTTAAGTGATCAGAAATAAAATAAATAAATAGTCCACTGTTTTTACCTTACAGATTGTGGGGTTTTTTGTTATGTATGTATGTACTATTATTATGAACATGAAATAAGAAATTAAAATATTTGAACAATTTTCTGAGGATTTTTTTTTCCCTCTGTTGTACAGAAATTCTACAAACTACCTGAAGTAGTGGAAAAAGCAGCCATAGTCTGTATATGTCAGTGTTACATGTTCTCAACTATCAGAGACCTCCTGCTCAGCTTACCAAGTCCTATTTTAGATTGTTATTGTAATATATCCGATGAAATAAGCCTGGATTTAGGACCTAGTTCTTTTACCAAATGATAAATGGGGACAAAGAATTACAGATGTTCACAAATTTCTCTAATATGATTATCAGCTACCTGCAGGTGGCTCTCCTTAATTTAACATGTTAGTAGACATTTTTATTATTGTCATTATTTTTTTTCTGTTTGTCTAACAGTCCCTAGGAAGTACACTTTGGACCATGACTGCCCTGTTCTAGACTCCACACAAATACAGACTCCCTTGCTGGAGAGCACCCACACACTGAGACAAAAGTCACTGAGCAAGAAATGTTACTGAGAGATGAGAGACTTTATCTACAATATAATTCTGTATCTAGTTGCCACAGGTGAGGCTTACGTATAAAATATAGACCCTCAAAATTCCTTCTCAGATGTGCTTAAATTTCTTAGAAATTAATGAAATTGATTGATGACCAAGACTGCAACTCTAGGTATAAGAAGAATTATACTATATAGGGCACAGCTCTGCGTGCAAAATCATGAAGATTCACAGTTATCTCCCCACTTCTCACCATTTATGTCTATTCTGAAAGAAGATCTTGTAACACAGCTATTAGTGTATTGCTTCCACAATGCAATGCTGACAGTATTACAAGTTCTTATTAGATAATGTAGGATCCTGAGCTGCAGACCTCTGTTCTGCTAAACTACAAGGAAAAAATTAATCCTGAGGCTCCACTCTTCCTGAGTGAGTCCTAATTGATATTTTATATTTTTTGTTTTGCTTTCTCAATGAGTGTTAAAAAATTTTACCCTGAGTAGGATATCCACAAGAGATAGGATGGATAAAGACCTTCAAGGAGTTAGTGCTTAGAGCTTGGCATGCTGGTGAACTCAGCTGAGTCTTTGCTCAATTTTCTCATTTCTAAAAGCCCTCCATTTTACAGTATATATTTCTTTGTTCAGCCATGGTAAAAATATCTGTCTCTCTAATTCAAGCTGGAGCTTCCATTGAATTCAATAGGCTTTATTTCAAGATTCAGTCTTACTCAACATCACTTAAGGAGTCTATAGATGAAACAAACCCCCTTTTCTTCTGGTGACTCCTTCTTCTATGCTACAGGTGAAAATCCAGGCACCTATTTAGAAAATTATTAATTATTTAGTTCATATTAATCCGCTGTTGGTGGACTGTGGACTGGTAATCTCTCAAGAAGTTTACACTTGAAATTTCTGGTAGGGCTCTGGTAGGGCTCTGGTAGGGCTCACCACATGCCAGATATGTAATAAAGATAACATCTCTTCTACCATTATGCAAATATTTTTCTGTATATATGTCAGTACACTTTGGGTGTGTCCATGCACTTAAGATAAATTATATATATGTAAAAATTATTTTCAGGCCAAAACCTTAAAATAAATGCCATTTTATCATGTTCAGCTTTTGATTGAAATATAAAAACATCACAAAAAGTCATGCAGACCTCTAAATATAAACTTCTTGGTTTGCCATGTCCTCATAAAAAAAAGAGAAGGAGGGACACACACAATAAAAATAGGTTTATTAAAAATTAACTTAAAACTATTTGTATTCGATACTTCTTGACTCCTAGAGAGTTCAAAATAACATTTACAGCTCTTGCTTTGAACTCTAGTTAAAAAAATATTCATATCCTTTCTCAACTTTGTTATTGAAGTTTAATTTGTTACAGTATATTGCTGCACTAACTGTCCATTAGTGAAGTGAACACATTGCTAATGAGGTAAAGAACATTAGTTTAAACCATCTTCCCTCAGGTCTATGCTAATGCATAAACCTTGTGTTTGCTGCAGGATGTGGAGGTGCAAATCATGATTTACTGTGATGCAGTTCATAAAATAAGCCAAACTAACTAGACTATATGTCTGAATACATAACTGTTAACAGATTGACCATCTAAATATGTTTTGCAGATGTTTCTACAACAAAAAACTCAGATGGTCAGATAACTTTAAATCTTTTAACTATCCTATTTGTCTTTGTTTTACAGCAAGTGGTGAGGAAAAACTGTCAAAGAATTCTGTCTAAATTACCCAAGTCCATTCAGTATTTCTATATTAAATAATTGTTTAATGACACAACTTTGCAATATGCAGAAATTTGCCTTAGGTCACTTATGTTAATACTAGTGATTTCCTATTCAATTGGTGTACATACTATTATTAAATGCTCATTCCACATATATGAGTTTCTTAAAGCTTTCTTTGCTCTTAAGAAAATTTTCTTTCCTGGAGTGGGTCAGGGAAAGGACAAAGTAAATGAGATATTCCTACTGTCTCCTGAATTGTAGCAAAGGTTATATATCTAAGGGACCTTGGAAACTGAATCAATGAAATGCTCTGCTCTGAAACACTTGGAAAATAAAAAAAAAAGCATGATTGTTATGGACAGATATGTGCCCCATGCACAGTTTGCACAGTTTGTATCTGCAGAGTGACAATAGCTGTTTATTTATTTGCAACACAAACTGTTTGGAAATCTGTTTTGCAGTGTGGTCCCTGGAAGAGCTGTGGTGATGCAGCTGAGTAGATAATGAACCGTAGTGACAGCATTGGAGTCAGTCCCCAAGGTGGGGGAATTTTCTTGGTGCTTCCCACAAAGAAGAAAATACACTTGGAACTAGACCTTGAGGTATGAGGCAGGCAAGTGTAGAGAGGGCCCAAGTTTCACGTGTGCTCATGTGAAAGTGGTATATATATAAGAGGATGCAGAGGTACTGCATCCTCTTCAATACTCTGAGAAACAACTGAAAGTAGATTTTTCTCTCAAGTCAAAGGTTTTAAATTTCTGCAATTATCCCACCAGTTTTCATTGCTTTTGGTGAGAATTAAGGTCTGTGTTCTGTACTCTGCACCATACTGAAGCGCTTATTCTCAGCTGTGCACATAAGAAAAGCTTAGGATATAAGCACCCAAGCCCCAAAGGGTCACAGCCAAGTTACAGAAAGCGGATCTAGGACAGGTCTCAGGTGGTCTCAGATGCATGTGTTATCCAGAATGGTAGAAAAGGTACAAACATTAGCTTGACGTGTATTTTCATTGAAGTACAGTGTTAGAAAGAAACAAAGATGTTTCACGTACGCTCCTTGTTTTCTAAAAAGTTTTGGCTGGGAAAGTCTCTGAGGTTCAAGATATCTAGTTACATCTGATGAGAGAAGAAAAAAGAGGGAGAAAGATGAAATAAGAGAGAGAAAGACTTAACAATATTTACAAGATTTGGTTTTCTTTTTTCATTTAGACAAACATTGAAAACTTAGGAACTCTTTGCAAATATGCATTGTTTCCCTTCTGGATATGGGTGTAGTTACAAACTGCAGCCATTAGCTCTGTTGAGACACAAAGAAGATGTGTATATATCTCTGTATATATGTGTGTGTGTTATTATATAAAAATTAAATATTTTCTTTTCCCCTGCTTTTGTGGATTTGTATCAGATTTATCATTGATGGATGTTCAAACCAGTCTCTGAAAGTAAATCAGTCTTCTCTTCTGATTCTTTCATAGATCTGCTGTCCAGAAGGAACCATTCAGATCTTTGAGTCAGCTAATGTAAAACACTACCGTAAATTCTCCTTGAATTAATTACAAATCCAACAACTTTACTTGAATGAGAGCGTTATCTTCAGAAACAAAACAAAACAAAATGAAATTTTAACTATAACTCTCAAAATACACAGGGTTTTTGTTCTTTTATTTTAAATATCTTATTCCAAACATATTTCTTTGTCTGAATACAATGAAATATGTCTTCTTAATGTAGAAATACTCAATGTGTGTGAACTATGCAGTACTAAGAGAGCTAAATGATCCCACCAAAGACTTTTGAAATGTACTGGAACAACAAAAACCAGATCATTAGTAAAAGAGCCGTAAGTGGTTACTTCTATAAAGAATGAAGCATTCCAAAAGTTCTCCACAGCACTATTAAGACAATAGGCCTCTACAGTGAACCTGAGCTGTCAGCCAGAAACCAGTGGACCGTTTCAAGTGCTTAGCTTCCATTCTGTCTCTGCTGTTCAAAAATGTATACTGTCAAGCAGGCCTGGATACTTCCAGTCTGATTTAAGACACAAACGAAAGGTTATGTTCTTAGTCACAGTATGGGAGAAAAGTAACATACCCTGCTGATCTGATCTGTCCTCTGAAATGCCTTAGAGCCTGTAATTTCAGTTCTTGAGCTCTAGAAAAAGTTAATTTACAAGCTTCAGCCAGACAGTAATATTTATAGAGTAATTTTTTGTCCCCAGGTTCTGAGAATTTACCCTAAAAGGGGAAATTCCAGAACAAGGCACCCCAATCACTCCACTAAATATTTCAGAGGCAGATGTCACCACTTCCAAGTGTTTACACTAGGCTCTTCCTCAATTTACTGTTTAACCATTCAGTTGGGACAGATGCAAAGGGGAAATTTTCAGCCCAGCAAGCAGCTCGGGCTATTTGGAAGGTTGAAGATCTGGATTAGAAATTGTGGTAGGTGCCCTTAAGTGAAATAGGAAGATGAAGAGGAACAAATGGATATTTAATGCCCTGCTCAGCCAGGTTAGTCAAGGAAATAGTGTAAGCCCCGATCTTTTGTAATGCTATTTGCTAGTGTTCAGGAACAAATAGTGAAGGGTTTTCAGAAAGGCCTTTGCTTTGACCTTAAGTAGAGCCAATTTGCTAAGCTGAGTAGCTCTTTTGGTATTTATTAGTGCTTCTTTTATTTCAATTTTATGCTGTATAGAAAGCAAATGACAGTACAAAGGAGTTAGAGCTGTTTAGGTGGGCAAGCAATGAAGGGGGGAGAAGAGGAAAAAGCCACCCAGGTAGAGGTATCCACAGGATTTAGTGTTTCTTTTCCCAGGTACAGTTTTTGAAGGTCATAATTTCTGCGTTGACCTACAAGTCCTTTGGCATACAAAGAGCTGAAGCTTGTATGAAGTTCAAATATCAGACATTTCCTCTGATGGAAGACACCTCTGACTCAAACCAAGGTCAATTTTCAAGTTAGAAACAACTTCAGAGTTAGATAAGGTTGTTCAGAGTCATATCCAGTCATATTTTGAATATCTCTGAAGAAGGAGATTCTACAGCTTCTCTTCAGAACCTCTTCCAGTGTTGAGGTAACTCCTTGATTTAAACATTTCTAGTGATGAAAAATCCAACATAACACTTGACATGTCATTCCCACACAATGTTCATTACATTTCCTGTTAAACCTTAGTTTTATTTATAGTTCACATTTCTCTAGCTTCAGCTTACAAACAAACACTCAACCTTACTTTTATTTTGTCTGCTAATTTTTTTAATTCAAATTCTGTTTCTCAAATTTATAAGAAATATATTAATAAACTATGGTCATGCCACCCTATTTATAAGTTGAATAGATCAAGTACCTTGAATGCCTCATGATGAGACATGTTTAATCCATTAGGCATTCATAAGGCTTTTCTCTGAAACCTATCTTTTCTTTCCACATTGTTTAGAATTTTGGTGATGAACAGTGGATGCACTATTCAAGCAACGTTTGTAACTATTCCAAATAAAGAAATAATATACGTATGCAGCTTTTTCAGCTTTTAAGTCAAATGCATCTTAATTCCAGTTTTAGAGTCCAGAGGCAATTCTCTTCAGGGGCTGAACCTGCTAGATGACAAATACAAACAAAAAGGGCCACTCAATTCCCTAGGCTCGTTCTATGTACATTGTACTTTTCAAAAACGCATTTGACTTTTTATGCAGTATGGGGTACTCGTTGTTGCATTTTGCAATCTTGCTTTCATTATGATGGATCAAAAATTCATACAAGGTCACTATAACAACAACAACAATAATAAATTCCATCGATGTATAAATCAGGAACCTCTGCAGTGAAGTAGTGACATTCAATACACAGGGAAGCCATTTCAGAAACATTTGCTAAATTTCATAAGCTTGTGATTAGAGCAAGGGACCTGGAGCATCACTTTGAGATTCCAGGGGAAAGACAGGAGTAACAAAACAACAATTGAGTCTACAGTTAGTCTTTCAACACACGTGCAGACAACTTTCTGAACAAAGTTCACTGATGTTCACAGTCTTCTCCAGGGGCTGATTTATAGCCTCAAACTGAAACTAAGCACAATTGTCAAGCTTGACAGTTAACCCAGAGTTAACGGTGACAGCAAGATACCAATATGGTTCTGCAGCAGTTTTGTTTGGACATGCTGAAACAGTGGCCTGACAATGCAAAGATGCCCCGGTAGTTTCCAGTGGCAGGCAAGTAATCCGTACCATTTCCGGGGTCTGTGCTATTTTCTTTTTGGGAAGAAATTCTTTTTTTCTTTACTGTGCCACTTTCACAGGCCAGGACACATTGAGATTGCTTTAGGATGTCCAGATGTTTCTGTACCAGACAGTGTGATCAGGAACAGAATGCACTTCTGAGCCTGAGTCTCATCTGAAAACATATTCACAGTTCCCTCTGAATTAAACCATAATTGGACCAAAAAAAAAGTGCCTGATGGACTATTATATTTCCTGTATCAGGAAGCCCAGGTCCTGAAAGTGTCTCTGAGAAGTGGACATGAATTCTGAATATTTTTCCCAAGCCCCACTGGAGATAGTTAAGAGCCCAGTTTTCATTACTGCTGCCTATGTTCACTTCTATAAACTCCACCAGAAGTACAGAGAACACAGCAGCACAGAAAATTGAGCCTCAGCCAGGGTCTGAAGAACTGACACAATCAGGTCACCAGCTCCTTTTAAACAAGGCTTAGTAATGACCCATAAAAGGAGATCCCTCATCTTTGAAATGCAGTCTCAGTAAATTCTCTGTCAATTAAAAATAAAATGTATTAAAAGAAAAATGATGTGAAAAACATGGGTTTTTTTCTTTTCCTTTAATTTTTTTTTTCTTTTTTTTTTTTTTTTTTTTTCAA
>NW_015090911.1:2355897-2371500 GCF_001431845.1 Calidris pugnax | reverse complement strand
CATCCATGTCTTGAAAGAGAAAGTCTTGAATTCTGATCAAACACAAAGCAGCCATGCAGCAGGTATTGTTCCAAAATTGGTTTTTTTTTTTTTTTTTTTTTTTTTTTTTTTTTTTTTTTTTTTTTTTTTTCCAGAATGACTGCAGCACACAAAGGAAACTTTTCCAATGTGGAAAGCTTAACCCTAGTTCTTTGCTTGTGGCTTCCTCTGCCACACACACATGCATGTATTTAATTGGGTTCCTGACAGTTCAATACAGCAGATAAATTTCTTCTTGCAAAGCATTGCTTGATGACATTTTTTAGTAGCAAAGCAGTTGGAAGGCTTATGTACAGAGCGTAAAAGGGAACGTGACTGTGTTGGACTCAATAAAAGCCCAGTTTAGTTCATACACTCTTTTATACAGGTTGCTATTACTTTGAAAAGCTTCTGGCATTCTGCAGACAATAAGAAGGTCATAAAATCCCTTCTTTCCTGAAAACAATCCAGTTTAAAACTTTCTCTATGAGAGAAGCAGAAATCTTGTACAGCTGTACCTAATCTTCCCCAGAGGACAAGCGTACTGTCATTTCAAACCTATTAGTGGGCACTCTGAGTGCAGATGGGGAATGCTGGGAGTCAGCCTGGCTACGCATAGCCTCTTTCCCCTGCCAAGAAACCCTTGTGACTCCGAGAAGATCCCATGGTGGTCAGAAGCATGACTGACATCATTCAATTTCTGTAACTGAATAGGTCCTAGATACTTATGTATTTTTGATTCCTGACAACCACCAACATATATGGAACCAAGGTTTAGCATAATGCTACAGAAATCTGCAATGGCAGCTGTGTTAATAAATTGTTTAAATCTTGACACATATGTATAGATTTACTATCTACTGAACAGTTGAACAGATTTCCATGGCTAATCTAAAATTTAGCGTAGGGGATATTGATCCCATGTAGTGTATTACATACTCCACACTTAACTCCAAGAGATGAATGCAAATCATAAACTCTCATAGAATATATAGTAAATGTCCATTTATTTCTTTTTTTTTCTCAGAAGAGTCTATTTTTTGGTCTGATTGATTTGTAGACACACTAAAACAAAAGGCCAACACATTTCTGCTTATATTCTTATGTTGAACTGAAAGTCTCTCTATAATAAGCCCTCTGATTTCTGATGTTTCTAGTTCTTGGTAGCTCAAGCATCACTTAGTTCACTTGAGTTACATTCTCATGCAAACAGTGAATTTAGTTCACCAGCAACATCAGCTGTAATGTATCAGCATCCTATATCTATATGATTTGTTGGCTGGATGTTTATGTTGGGAAAAATTAAGCAGAGAAGATGTCTGTATGATTAATCTTTAGTTCATTGCTTCAAATGAGGCAAATCCTCAATCATGTTTATTTAAAAATAAATAAATACATATTGATTGTCTTTTTAAAAATGTGTTCTTTTTCAGTGAGAATTGCTGAGCTTGAAGTATTAAATATTAGGTTGAAGTTCTATAGTTTATCACACTTTCAATATGGATGATCCTAGTAGAAATAACTCTTAAAATATGTGAATATTTGAATTCATTACGTAATTTTACATCAAACACATATAAAGTTATGATTGTTTTGATTTATCATTAATTGCTGGGGTTTTGCTCTTTCATTTTTTTTGAAAGCTGGTGGAATGTGAGAATCCCTGTGAAGTTCAGCCTTCACAAAGAAAAGTTTTTCTGGATAAAATGTTGGGAATGTGAGGCAAATATATTCCACACACTCAGAAAAAAATAAATAAATAAAAAAGTTCCCCAAGGCTGTCCATAGTCCGTGGCACAGACTATCTGGTTTGTAACAATGAGGTTGCGCTAAAAGGGAATATTTCTCAGAAGGGACAGCATTTTGAATCTATCATTTCATGCATCTATGTATTCACATGAAATCAATGAGACTTGAGCACTGTTTTGCAACATTAAACTTTTTATTAGACTTGGCTGAAACTAGCTGGCAGGTTATCAGGCAAGAGGGGTGTCTGAGAAACCAGCAAAACAGAATCACTCATATGTCTTTACTATAGAATAATGATCCTGACCAGTGAGAATTCTCTGACATAAAATATTATAGAATTAGTCATTTTTTTTGCAAAGATTCATAATTTTTCAATGGTGAAGATAAATAATATTACCAATATCATGGTAAGCATTGGTGTTTGTCCACCACTATTTTTTTCTTTTCTTTTTCCCCAAGGATATTGTCTCTTGATTGTGTTATATACATAGTTTTACAAAAGAAACCCTATAAAATCTAACAGAGCCTGACAAACTTGCTACAGGTTTTTCAAAACCAATATACATTGCAAGGATATAATTTTCTATAAAATTCTGTATAATATTTTAACAATTCCATAAAAAGATGTCATTCTTTACTGCATTATGTTGCATCTCAGAATATCTTTTATGTGACTCTACTCTTGTTCTTTTAAATCCAGTTGGGCCAGAACAAAATAAAAGAAGATTGCATTTATATGTCATCCTCCATCCAGATAAGTCAAAAATCATGTTAGAAGCTACCTACCACCATGAATGCAACCAAATCTGGTGCAAAGAATGTGCAGCTTCACATGCTCTGCACATCTCAATGCATAGAGGCAGCTTTAGATAAAGAAGATTAAATTAGCACTGCATCTGCTAAAGTGTCCTTTAGGGTTCATGAAAACAAACGCAAGTAAGAATGAGCCAGAAAATTGCTCTTCAGGAATCATATGGGTCTGATGGATTCTGCTCTAGGGTAGGATGTGTAGTAGATTACCTAATGCCATTGCTTGCTACTGCAGTTTTATGTATTAACAGAATATGGAACCAGTAGTCAAGTTTGCAAAATTTTATAGCCAGGATTGATTTACAATGAAAAGAGAAGTACTATTTGCTGTGTTTCTATTGCCCTTACTACTGTTCAGCTCTTGAGCAGGCTGGAAGTGTTGTTCCACATCTCTTCTGGTGTGGTATGTCCTGGCTTTGATTCTGTTACAGGAACCAGTCTGACATCAGGAGCGCACTGTTGAAATGAATCTTTTTGTCATCCCCATGTGCCAGGCTTAGTTTAAGGTCACCAAGCAGTCTCAGAGCCCGTGGATGAGATTCCTTTAGGACAGAAAAATGAAGCAGAATATACACAACCTATACATACTGACCTTAAATAACAGTAGTTCAAGCCACAGGACACAATTGATCCTGATTTCATGCAACTGCCCCTAACGCATATGGCAGGGACATATGGTCACCCACACCAACTCTTTTTCCTTGTAGATCCACTCCTATTGCACTACATTTTTTTTAATGCAGATTTAGCTTCTGAAAGTTTTCTGTGTAGTCTAATGCTGATACAAGGATCATGGAGTTGAAATGCAATAGATCCTAAGACAGGATAATAGGCCTGTTCTTCTGGACTGAAAATAAGTGCAATTCAGTGATCAAGGACCTCAGCGAAAGTAGAATGTGACTACATAAATTACATTTATTTCATTGGCCTTGGCAGAAGCTGATCTGCAAGATATTTGTATTTCATCCTCCTAATAAGTGTTAAAGAAAAAAAGACTTATTATTTATTATGTATTATGTAACCAACTAGTCAGAGCTCAAATTACTTAGCTTTTAGAATAAGCATATTTTAATTACAGAAATTTGGAATTAATGCTATTTATTTTCACAAAGAATTTTTATTAGGCATACTGCATAGCTTTTAAACCAACACAAAATAGATATTGCATTAACACAGTATCTTTTCTAAACACATAGAATGCTAATGAATCACTATATTTTGTGATAACTGATCAGTGGTTTACAGTATTCACTTCTTTTCCCTCTTTTTAAAAAATTATTATTAATATTATTTTTTCTAGCATTAGTCTTGCAAAAATTGCAATGAACTATCTGTCATTAGTATTGAATAAACAATAGAGATGATCCATTTTGCAACTATATCATCAGCAGTTATCTCTGGTTATATGTTGGTCACATATTATTAAACCATGTTAATTCATTCCCTTCTGTGAATTTAAACAGAACTTCTATTCTTAAACATTCCCCCTTCCCTTCCCTTCCCTTCCCTTCCCTTCCCTTCCCTTCCCAGTGATGCACACTTGCTAGATGTTTTTCTAACAAAACCAAACTGAGAATTTTTATTTTTTATATTTTATATTAGTTTGGAAATCTGAAGAGAAAAAATGAAATATGAGCTTCCCAAGATAGCTAAGTATGGACTACTCCTAATATTTTCCAGGGTGTTCAGGATTCATTAAACAGTGAGCACAAAAGGAGGAAAAACTGTTGCAATTTTGTTCCACTAGGACCTATATTTAAAGTTTGAGCTTTCGAACTTTTACAGCTGGAACCAACTACTTACATGAAACATTAGTTACTTTCACCTCTATTTAGCTTTGTGACAATATATATGGGCTTAAACTGCTTTATGTTACTTGTCTTAAAAGTAGTTGTGTACCCTAAGCCATTTCACTAGCCTCACTATAGGCAGTGAAAAAAAAACACACAAAAGAAAACAAAACAGAGCAAAAACCGAACAAAACACTTCCAGAAGGGAGTTCATCCCATCCTAAGTTGGATACTTAAAATAATATATGGATCACCTTCTGGAAGTAGCTGCTTCTCTTTTCAACAAAGACCATTTACAGAGACGTAGAGAACAAACTATTTGAGGTCTAAGGGTAGATGAGAGCAATCCTGCACACTACAAGTGTATTTGAATAACTTAAAAATAATGTCACCTTTTCAGAACATTATTCTTTATACAATGTGAAAGTATTAAAATTGGAAATTAGTGCTATATTAAAATTAAATGCTTCTCTAGTTCTTACTGGCAAATATTCAGTCTGTAGAAGCAAAAAAAGGGAAAACACAGAACAATCAGGTCTTGACAGATGAAGTCTTTGTCCCCAGTGTGAAGAGTCTTACTAATATACAATAGTTATTGCAGTAAAAGAAGAGCTCCATGTCAGACTGGTCCAGAATAAGTGATAAGTAATGGGGATACATGAAGTGAAAAAATGAATCCTGTCCCAGGGAATTAAAAAATTATCAACAGACATCCACTTAGACATTAAACAAAAAGCTGAAGTTGACTTTGATTGACACAGCAGAAGTACTGTACCTATATGATAGATGGATAGCACCTTTGTAAGGATCAGATAGATGTAATACAACTCGATGTAGCAGATAGACAGATACAGCTATTAGGAAGGACCAAGAGGTACAGATAGACAACTAATTAAAGTAGATGGACAGCCAGATAGTTAAAACAAGAATAAGGATGTGGCAAACAGACAGGTAGCTAGAAGGGACTTGAGTATAGCACTTTATATTACCAGTCTAGTGAAGCAGCATCCCATCTTTAAAGAAATGACAGCTATTCCCCTTTTCTTCCATATCATTCATGTGGATCATCTGTTTATAAAAAGCTTGAGTCATACATTCATGGTCAGCTCTGATAAAATTACATTGGCCTAACAATTATTCCACGGATGAATTTAGCTCAGTTATACAGTGCTCAAAATCAGAACTTTCTGGTCTGCAAGAGCATAACAGCAGATAAGCCAATGCAACGATGATGGGAAAGGACAAAAAAGATAGTACACCATGAACCCCCTATTAGAAGTTGTTCAATTAAGTATTCATTTCACAGTAATATTTTTTCTTTAAATAAATCTGAGTTATGTTTATACCTCTAAGCGCAATAGTTTTTTGCATTAGCTTGATATGCATATCAAAATGGGCACTATTTCTTAAATTGGTAGATAGGGTAGGTTTGCTATTAACATTTATGCATTTAAGTTTCATAGTCATGTGCTTAGAATACATTTCTCCTTCAAAGATTTGTACGGCTTTCAGCTTCTAATTTATTGCTGGGTATATTAGGTACACTGAGTCCTTCTGATTCACAGCTTTCTAATCGGCTATTTAGAGTTTACACCAAGCAGAAAATCAATGTATTCAATATGTAGTAGTTCTCTCGTTAACTCTAGTCATTTGCTTAAAGAGTAATGTTGAGCTGATAATTGAAATATGGTCTAAATCATGCATTTTAATTTAAAATAAAAAATCCTTGAAATATTATTAATTTAATCCTTTTTTCCTCTCTTCTCTCTCCCCCTCTAAAGGGCATATTTATTTCAGTCCCTGCTTTGGGATCCTAATTCCATGGCTGACTAGGATTTCAGAATAATAGCATCTTTTATTTCATACAGCATCCTACAGAAATCTTGAAACACTTTATAGACATTCTGTTGAAAAGCTGCCACTTCTGGGGTATGAAATACAGCATTTAGCAGCATCCAGGAACATCTTAAAGTATTTCAGCACAGGATATAAAAAGCATTTGATCCAATGGAAGAGTAGAAGTGCAATTTATGTAAGAGTGATTGCACAGAAATTTGGTTAAGACTCCAGTGTGTTACATGGGTGTTTTACTTGGTTGGTTGATTGGGATTTTGGGGAGATTTAAAAAAAAAAAAAAAAAGTAGGAAATAAATAAATATGTAAATATGCAATCTGTTCAGATTGCTTAATTTTTTCTTAGCTTACTATTATTTAAATTTTGTACATCCATATATTCAGTTCTTGAGTAAAGATTATAGTAAAACTGTAGCATTTGATTCTGATGTGATAAAAACTGGCATGGTTTCTTTGAAGCTACATGAACAATACTGTTTTGCAGCAAATCAGATGTTGAATCTATTTTGTTCTGACTTGATGCTTAAAGTTATGCTTATGAACACTTAATTTTAGATGCCGAAAGCAGGGATTTAGGAGCTAAATTAAAAGCTAAAAGTCGAGCTATAGACATTGAGTTTTGAAAATAGGGTTTATATTTAGGTAAAAAATAAAAGGAAGAAAGCATACAGAAATAGGTGTAGTTCTATAGATATAGTTATGCGTTCTACTCTCTTTTTATTTGTGTTATCTAGCAACAATTCACTCTTATCTCTGAGGGTACATGTGAGATTACAGCTTGATTGTACAATGGTTGCTACATTAACTGGAACAGTCACATCACTGCCAGTTCCACTGTAATTCACTGTTACACAACTGCTTCAGAGGAGCCAGAGTATAACTGCATCTCTTTTTATTTATTAAGTTAATGTTTTCTTATTTGAAAGCCTTTTTGGGGAAAATGAATATTTTCAAGTTGATCAAGTTTCAAAAGGTTGACTGTGCATTTTAACATTTATTTTATGTTTGTTTCATGAATTTGTATTACTTTCTGAGAATAAAAGACTATAAGCATTCTTATAAAAGAAAATAATCTGAAAAAACATAGCTTTTTGCTCAGAAACGCCTTTTTTTTTTTTTTTTTTTTTTTTCCCCCTTAAGGGTTATCTTCCTCTCTCTTCCCAATATGTTTCTAACTGCAACAGAAATGTATTAGTGTTTCCCAGTTAGTTACCACCTTAAGCCTCCACTTAGGTGTTACCTGTGCCTGAGGATTAGCTCAAATCAATATTTTACATTCTATAAATACATACCATTTTTAGATTTGTTTGCTCAGTTTGCTGGTCTGTTGTTTTCGTCTCTTTACCTTCTTTTTCTCTGGGAAATGACACACATCTTACAGTGACTTTGCCAGTGAAAAGCCTGCTCTACTGCCTTCTTTTCCCACTGCCTCTCAGACTCGCAGCCTTTTACCTTCTCTTCTTGCAAAGAGCATCCTGAACTCCAGAAACTGAGCTTTCCCCCTTGCCGCTGAGGTCCTGACACTCAATCTGCATAGCTCTTATCTGTCCTGCACAGAAGGAGGGAGGGAGAGATGTGAGAGGCTATTTGTTGCTGTTCAAAGTCAGGTTTCTTTCACGTTTTGTTTCTCTTTTCTCCACCCCCCACCCCAACCCCCCCTCTTTGTATTTTTATTTTTTTTTAATTCTCCTCCCCCCAGCCCAAGATAAATAGAGGTAGAAAGGACAAGTAGTTTTGATTAGCATTTAAAATGTTGTCAATTTTTAATGAAAGTGTAACCTCCAACAATCAACATTGCACAAACTGGAGACAAGGTTGCAAAATGAATGCTAATATCGTTGGCAGGCTTTGGTTGGATTGCCCTTCTGTGAACTTACCTTGTTGTTAATTTGTTATGTCAGCCCATATTAGTAGTTTCCCGAAGCCCGAACTGGCGAGACTATCAGCATTAAGGAGCCAGAGTACATAAGAGTTTGCTGTTACTGGTATTATTGTTTAGTTGCACACAATGCATTGAGGTCTGGGTCCTTCAGCGCTGTACATTCGGCAGGCCTAAATTTTACCAGATGGTGTTTCCCCAAAGGGGCTTATCATTTAAGTGTAAAATGAGAGACAATAAGTGAGGGTGGCAAAGGGAAGAGGTGGAGAAGTAGCAGGTGAGATAATTCTAAGTGACATGAGTTAGTTGCATAAAGAAGAGACTACTCTCTCTACAAGCACATGCAACTGGCTGCGTAAGTGCTTTAGATGTATTTCTAACAACCCACTGCTCTGTAGAGCGAAGGAAGAATTTGAAAGAAGTGGTGACATGGCTTTGTGGGTATTCATGAAGATGTTCCCTATGCACAGAGGGAGCAAATTGTAAATACAGTGTGGGAAAATTCGAGCAGTGGAGCAGCAAAGGTTGACAGTGCTGGCACCGCACTGAATATTCCATTATACTTGGAATATTCATTTTGTTATTGAGCTCCATGTGAAAAATCACAGGGTAAATTGCCTGACTGAATCACCTTTATACTTGATAGGAGTCTTTCTAATATGTGAAATAGTCACGCATCTTCACAGAAACTTCTATTTAAAATGAATCAAACACAAGTATTTTGTGATGTACCGCAAAAATACATCTTTTCTTTGCCCATGAAAATATAACAGTTTGCTGTGCAGGTCATTTAATAGTAAGTAGGGGAAGCAAGATCAAATTAGTGTATTGTTCTGTAAAAAAAAAGCTGTGAATGGGTGTTCAACCTTCTTGAAGCTTATTTCAAACATTAAAATCAACAATTTAAATTCTACCTGACTGCACAATTCATCACAGGGATATTATTATCACCTCTGTGATATGTCTGTGTGCATGTGTGTGTGTGTGTGCATGTATGCATATGCATTTATGTACACTGCATTGTTTCTGTAAATAATTTGCCCTAGCATGATTAAAGTGCAGTCAGTGGTGGCATGCAATACAGTGACTGTTTAATGGTGCAGATTGCTGCTGTTAGGAGAAGGAACGGAGAATAATTCTGTGTCTAACTGAAAGATGAAAGGCCCGATCCTGCAATCACAGAGGCCCATGAAGACACTTTCCAGGCCTCTGTTTCTTTTTCCTTGCCAAAAATGTTGTACCTGCATCAGTTGAAAGCTCAGGTCATTGTTATACAGACCGGATATCAAAAGAAGCTGGAGAAATAGACCCAGCTGATACGTAGGCTGCAATATCCTCTATGCAGTGTTTAAAGGACAGAGCTACTCATACTCCCGAATGCACAGATTGTATACATATGCACATATATCCTGGTTATGAATGCCTGTGTACCTGTCTGGATGAAGCATGCATACATGCCAGAGTTTCACGCACAAGAGGAGGAAAAAAAAAAAAAAGGAAAAATTAAAAATAAAGGTCATGAAATTTGATCATCTCCATATTTAAGGTTACTCTAAGCACTCTGCAAATAACAAGGTACTTTAATACCCTGCTTGCACTTTAGTCTCATTTAATATAAAACCTATGAAAGATTATTCCTGAAGTCATTATCTTTAACTGTTGAGAGCATATATCATGCCTAAGTGACTGAAGTGCCATGAGAACTCTCAATGGGATACTGCTGAAGATCTGATATATGTATTTTGTTCTCCATTGGAGTTAAATGACATGCAGAAGAAGAGCAACGATAACTTTGAAGAATGAAATGTGTTCTACAGGCAGCTAGGTTCACGAACCTATGGCAAGCTTGAGATGACTGATCAATAGCATGTAGAACGGTGCTGAATTCTGAATGGTTTTAATGAAATATTATGGACGACTTGTTCTGCCTATTAATCCTGTTTGCTTTGCAGATTGACTTCAGGGGTGGGAGTGAACTGCTTCCTTGTGCTTTGCACTGGGAGCAGAGACCTGAGTGACTATAAAGGGTTACTCAACTTTTCTTGGTCATTTCAAAGTGAAAATGCCCTGAGATAGCTGACACATTGGAAAAGAAGTCCAGTTAAATTTGTCTAAAGGGGCTGGAATGTGAAAACTAGAATATCTACAAGCAATAGAATAGAGAATTCATATTTTAGTGATGTGAGTTAGAAACTCAGTAACAAAGCAGGGGAAAAGGATGCTTAGGAATGTGAAAGGAAGATCTATCACAAGAGAGAGAGCTTTACTGCATAATTGGAGCTCTGGGAAAGCTTGTACAGAGAATCACAGTATAATGGATATAATAGTGGTCACCTGGGTCAAGGAGGAGTTTTGGTATAATTTCTAGGAACACCTTGTGGACAATCTGTGTCTTTTTCTCTGGTAAAGGAAAGGAAACGTCCATAGTTGTTTGTCTAGAACATATAAAACTTAGCAGATAAGGTCCCACCACAACCACTCAGAGGGTGCCTCACAAGGACAGTTTCTTCGAGGCTCTTTGAAAGAATCAAAAAAACCAAAATGAATTTGAGCAAATCCTTGCATTATTCACAGGTTTTCTACCCTTGACTACATCTGTAATAACTACAAAAAGTAATGAAGACCCCAAGTTCTCAATTCTCTGTTTGGGTCTCCTGAGAGCTGCTGCATAACATAAAATGAGTCATGACACTCTGTTTATCAGTTTGATTATCTCCTAAATACTTCTAATGATACTTAGCTTCTTCAAGGAGTCTTGTGAATTGAAGCCTGGAAAGGGCTTTGAGATCCCCGAATGTAATATGCTGTCTCAGTCCAACACAACATCATCCATTTCAGCTTTTGTGCCCTTTACCCTCCTCTGCCATAATTTTTCTGAATTCTGTGTTTTTCTTGAAAAAAATAAGCATATTATGGTCATTTATATCTCCTCCTGATTCCTGATTAGAGATTGTCAAATTATTTGATGAACATAATATTCTTTGAAGATATAGCACGTTTTTCTTGACATTAATTATGCACAAAAGTATCCTCATTGTTGTAAACTTTTGTATCTACCTACCTGATGTATGCATCAGATGAGCAAACTTTGGCTCTTTGGAAGTGAAAACAATGGCTGCCAATGTCTCATTCCCTCTGCTTTTTCACTGCCTTTTGACAGTATGAATAATCAAAGTAGCTGATTATTCCACATATGATTATATGTCTGTAGGTGTTAGTTGAAGGAGTCTTTTCTTTCTTTCTCTCTTTCTCTCTTTCTCTCTCTCTCTCTTTTCTTTCTCTCTCTCTTTCTTTCTTTCTCTCTTTCTTCCTTCCTTTCTTTCTTTCCTTCTTTCTTCTTTTCTTCCTTTCCTTCCTCCCTCCCTCCTTCCTTCCTTCCTTCCTTCCTCCTTCCTTCCTTCCTTCCTTCCTTCCTTCCTTCCTTCCTTCCTTCCTTCTTTCTTTTTCCTAAAAGAGAAATTAAAAAGAAAAAAGAAATAGATAATGTTATTTAATTATGGTTGCATTCCAGCTGATGGCCTTGGTAGTGAAGGTTTACTGCAGAGTCAGGAATAATTTCTGCAAGAATTACCAAAGTAATTTATTTAAAACACATTATGAAGGAGGTAAGATTTCATAATCATAACCTTTCTGTCTATCCTCAAAAGCCCATATATCATTAAAATACAGGAAATCAGATTTTAAAACCCAACAATCCCCAATTATTTGCTTTCAAAAGCTTTGTTTGATAGAGACAATTAGCAAGAGCATATAACAAAGATGCATAACTCTGCTTGAATTTGGAAACTGGCAGGCTGTGAATTTAGTATTGAAAAATTAAGTACAATTTTCATTTCTATGACTCATTTGTTGATGATTGCAGTTTAGTTTCAAAAAGTCTTGAAGGTCTCAGACTCTCTAATCCATTTCTCAGCATCATTAATGAAGCACTTCTCATCTCTCTATATATCTCGCCACCTTTTTATTTAGTCAAGTAGAATGTGGAATACTTAGGAATATGCAGAGAACAACCTGAACACATTAATAACAGGGGAAAATAAATCTTACTGTTTCAGTTAGTCTTTGTTTGCTACAGATCGTAGTGGATAGATGAGATACTGAGACATAAAGATCAAATCCTCTTCTCAGCTTCTCTGGAATTACAAATTTGCTAGCTGAGACATAGGATTAGGAACATGGAATCCTGGGGCATATTCCCCACTTAGTGATTTTCTTGCTGTGCATAGTCCAACAAATCACTTAATCTCTTTATACCTCATTTTAGCCATCTGTAATTATTATTATTAAGTAGGCATTAAAAATGCCCAGAGTTGCTGATCCTGATAAGAATCCTGTTGTTTCAGGTAGCAGTGTACAAAGATCTGGTAAAAGACACTTCTTGAGGTTAAGAAACATGCCAAAGCAATGGCCAGGGCAGGGATGCTCTAATGCTTTTAAGCTGTTCCGAGATCTCTAATTACATCAGGTTCTTTATAGATACAAACCATTAATATTCACACTAGAATGTATGTGCGTAGCCGTAGATCCAGCTTATCATATTGTTCATAAAGCACACACACATACATATATATACACTTGATCCTCCCCATGTTTTCTGAACATATTTCTCCAATTGCATATTTTTATGCTTGTTCTGTAATGATATGACAGTAAATGAATTACCATAAATAAGCCAGACACAGGGATTGGTGCATAAAGTTGTCCTAGCTTCATACAAGATCTGACCTTGGAACAAAGAATACTTTACATCCATGATGATTCTATCTGCCGTTGATGAATCACAACTCCTGCTTATGTTTAATCACTTCTGACAGTAACAGCTGACAGCTAGTTAGGAAGAAAAAAGTCCTCCACAACTAAATTCCTTTCTACAGAAGAAAATAAAACTCTTTATATATGACTGGCTTTGCATAGAGACAGCGATCAGAAAGATGTTCTGCAGATTTTTATATACCAAATAAATACTTTACCTTCCTTTCCTTTTAAATATATCTGCATTTCTTTACTCATTTTCACTTATGATTTCAGTACTGGCTTTGGAAATTTTTTGGTTAACTGTGTCATCATTTTTGCTCAAGCCAATGAGTTGAATTTATATGTAGAATTTAATGAAAGAATGCTATTTTTCTTTTGTATTTAGAGAACGGGGAATTTGTAGTGATACTTTTATTTTTTTTAGGCCCAGTCCACTATATAGTTGATCAGCAGCTACTTTTAGGAGTTGATGAAAGAATATCAACCTATTGTTAACATCAAAGGTTATTTTGTGTTTGGTTTGTTTGTTGTGTTTTTTTAATCATTAAGTCCTTGTACCCCAATTTACAAGAGGACTTAGAGTTTATTTTGTATGAGCAACAAATATAACAATTGGCTCTATATTGTCAGATTATGTCTCTCAGTTGGAGAATTTGGGGTTTTTTGCCCAGGTTTTGTGTGTGCATTGTTTATGCAATGACAGTAATCACTAACTTTTTGCCCCCAATGTTTACAGCATGGCAAAATCCTGCATTATTTTTCGTCACAAAAAGGTTTAAGAAAAAGGCAAAGGAGAAGCTGTGTATCTCTTAGCTAATTTCTATTTAGTAGTGAGAAGACAGAATTTGGTCTGTCCTGCAGAGTGTGAGGCTGTACAACAAAGTCGCTGTGCGGTTGAACTGCTTAACACTGCTGGGAGTCACATACTGGCTGTTTACCTGAAATTTATTCTCATTTGGAAAATAGAATGCAACTCACATTCTACAAAGGAAAGTCACACAGAAAACAAACTATTCTGTCTGTTCCTTCAACTTTCTGTCATGCCCCTAAATAAGATGCTTGCTGGGTTTGGTACTATGCTACCATAGTACTTCTGCAGGACCTATGAAGTAGAGCTGTCATATATACAGCTCAGTCAGGCTGGAAAGCAGTTACATTTTTCTATATGGGTGGATGTACATGTATAAATAATTTTTCGCTCTGCAGAGGAAATTATAAAGGACTTCCTGTAACACACAACTTTCCTCTTCCCGCCAAAATTCAGCAACAGAAGTGTTTTTTAAAAGAAATTACAGTGGTGCTCTGATAATGAAGTTCAAGGGACATGTCCTAATTCTGGGGACATTTAGAAGACAGTGAAGCAGTAATACTGCTTTCATTCCTGTACTTAGTCATATAAAGTTGACTGAAAAAGAAAAAAAAAAGTCTTGACAATGGAAAAGGACTAAAAATTATTTCTTAGTAATGATTTAATAATTACATTATGCAGTTTAAGGATAAACGTAGAAAGTGTTTTCTCATAAATTGACACATGGAAAAGATTATAGCAGGAGACATTCCTTTAATAAAGATGGTAAATTACATCAACAATGTAATCTGAATCAAAAAAGCCCCAAACTTAAAATAAAACAAAATCATTTATGCATTCATTTAAAACCTGGGAATAATTAGCTATTGCATCAATTTATCCAGAATCCTGGTTTCTCCACCATTTAAAGACATCAAAACCAAAAACTTCTGTTATGAATGAGTATATCAATAGTAATTTTAGGGGTGTTTGGAATATTAATTTTGTTAATATTTTAGTCTTTCACAATTCTGTTAAGATATAAATTAATAATATAATGCAAAATTTTGATCAGTTTTGTACAGTTTGCTTCCACAATTTTTATTCTTTTTAAATGTGGTGTATAATTTTTGAATCTGACAAAATTGCATATTGAGAAGTATCAGGCAGGTCTACCAAAAAGCCTAACTGACAAAAAGCACTGAATTCATTCATGTTGGTGATATGTTTTTCTTATCAGGACGTATGAAAAGACTTTCCTTAGTGCAAGGGAAATGTGTAATACAAATACCACACATGTATGTGTGTTTATGTGTATGTGTGTCCTATGTGAGCATCTGTATGTGTACACCTGATATTGAGAGCTTTAATGTTAATTTTTAATACTAATAGTAAAAAAAAACCCCAACAAGGTTCTTGTTTGATTACATAGATTAAGTATTTGCAGCTGTTTCCAAGAAGTCTAGAAGGGTCTGACCACTGGATAAAGTTGTGCATCTGAGCTAAAAAGTTGTTATCTGAGCTAGTTGTGCATTTAGCGATAACAAGAGTTTTATAGATAAGTCAATAAACAGTTTCCATGAGATTTCCTAAGTGAAATGCAAAATGGCTACGGGTACTAACAAAAAAGTCAAACCAGAATTTTTTTTTCCAATTAGTTATTAGTACTTACCTCCACCTTCTGCCACCTTTGGAACCAGGTTGCTGAATAACATTGCCCTGGGCAGCCTTTGTACATCTGAACATTAGTACACGTAATAGCTGCACCAGTGGCCTGCAGTGAAGGTCAAGAATAACTTACAATGAGAGTAACAACACTAAAGAAAATTGGATTTGTTATGTATTTGCAGACACATCACTGATATCATTGACAGAAACTTAATTAATTTTGTATTTCTAACTACTGAAATAGAAGGGAAGGAAGGAAGGAAGGAAGGAAGGAAGGAAGGAAGGAAGGAAGG
>NW_015090911.1:2309396-2355592 GCF_001431845.1 Calidris pugnax | reverse complement strand
ATTGGGGGGAAGAAGGAAGGAAGGAAGGGAAGGACGGAGGGAAGGAAGGAGGGAAGGAAGGAAGGAGGGAGGGAGGGAGGGAGGGAAGGAGGGAAGGAGGGAAGGAGGGAAGGGAGGAAAGGAGGAAAGGAGGAAAGAAAGAATTATCCTGGGATATGCCAAAGCAAAGCTGAATTTCTGTGCTTTAGTGCATCACTTCTTGTAATTTCACCCAAAATGATATCCTGAAAAAATTATTCTTATTAATGTTCTCTTCATTTCTGCAGGGGGCATAAAAATAACTGATGAGTGTGAGAATATAAACTGTATGGTTAGTGAGGCAGAGGTGATAATTAGAACATGCTGTACTACACAGTAAACAAAGCTATTATGAACGATAGAGTTCTTTATAGAGTATTTAAAAGGGGGATGGAAATAATATACTTTCCCTGACTGGCTTAAAAGCTCTGTCTGCAACTACCATGAAAAATAATAAAAAGAAAGAAGAAGGAGATTTAGAGTTAATCACTCAGAGGGTTGGTTTCTGGATAAAACCAACTGCAAATATTATCAATAGTTATTTGATTCCATACTAATTTATGTATAGCGTTTTATTTGTTTCTCATTTAGTCATATGTTTGGAGAGGATAAATCATGTCACAACTGCAAATACAAGAAGAAAATTGTAGAAGAAAAATGCTACAGATTTATTTTCTTACTAGATTTATCTGTTTGTCACTGTATGTATGTTCTGTTTCCAATGTCAAAAACTCATACTTTCTGAAGGCAAGTATAGTTTATTGGGTACAAAGGGTAAATCATCTTGCAAGGTTTTTAGGGCCACAAAATTCTTCTCCCCTGATGGTGAAGACTAGATATTTGGTATTGAGGTTACCACTGTCAAAAATTCTTTCAAGGATAACCTCATTGCAATACCTTCACATACTTTTGATGCTTTTAAGGGTGTGCAACTAAGAAATACCTCTCATGAAATCCAAGATCCTATTGTGAAAAGAATATGGCATTAAAATGTGCCCAAAACAAGGAGCCCTAGGGCTTTACATCATCTTGAAATACACCTTTTGACTGAATCTTGATCAAAACAACAACAACAAAAACCAAACAAAAAACAAGCAAAAAAAGTCAGCATCCTTACTTATATGTGCATCTTTTACCCACTTGAGGTCTGCCCCATACTTTTTTTTCCCTTCTTTTTAGAAGAAAAATTCTAAAAGTAAAATCATGAGTCAAGATGAATCAAGATGAGTCAGCATGAGTTTAAGAGCCAAGATGTTCTTACTCTTACTATAATAGAGATGAATGTTTTTTGGACTAAACCCAGGGAACGAATGCACACACCCTACTGTGTTAAACCAGCTCTGCAACAGAAAGCTTTGACCTTCTCAGGTCTCTATTTGAGAAAGTAGACATTGTCACTTTTTCAATACCTGTAGACACCAAATTCAAGATTCTGATGATAAGTGTGCAGTCTTGTTGCTTCCTGCATAGGCATTGATTCTGCATCCTATATTCTGTGTAAAATTCCTTTATATGTTACTAAGTGCAGTGCAGAGAAGAATAGATTTAAAGGGTTTGAGAGAACTCAGACATAAAATGGAGGAGGAACATGTAATGTAACAGACTGCATGAGGGAATAGAGTTGGATTGATTGAATCAGGGATGAAATTCCAAAACTGAATGAGGTATATGGTCTTACTAAAAAGTAATCATTAGCTGGAAAAAAAGAGATGTAATCAAAAAAGGATGTAAATAACCATATGTTACTTTTTGAAGGGATAAAAAATCTCATCAGAAGAAGGTGGTAAATTATAAGTAACATGTTAAAAGAGAGTTAAAAAGAGAAACTGAGGGTTTAATTAGAACTACACAGGAACAAATTATTCACATGAGATATGTTGAATGTGAGGCAATAGATCCAAGATATAGAATTTGTGCCCAGAGCTCAGCAAAAATTGTTCATACATATATATGTAGGTATTCTTACAAATGTGGCTAGAGAAGTGTGTAATGCAGAGAATGGCAGTTAGTGGGACCAAAAGTAGCATTATCACAGTAGATAAAATTGTATTTCATAAGTATATAAGATTATCACAGATTTTTTTTTCAGCTACTGTGTTGAGAAATATATGTAGCCATGGCAGTTAAAAAATTAAAAAAAAGAGTCTGATTACAGACTTATGTACTTTCATATTCAATTTAATGCAAGAAACCATGATTACTTCTTAAAAGAGATGGTCAGAGTCTGGGTTGGGAAAAGTACAAGCTTGCTGTCAGAAATTTGTAGTGCATTGGGATGGATGGGAATATTTAATGGGAAAATCTGCTCTAGTATTGGATTTTGGGTCCTCAGAAGATGTTAATGAGTCAATGAGGATAAATAAAATATCAGGAAAGACAACTTTAACTTACTGATGTCTTGTTGTAAATGAAACCCTATTCAAGGGGTGTTTCTCTCCCATCACTTCCAGAAAGCTTTAATTTTGGAGAAAGCATTAACAAAAATAACCTGAAAGATATGTTTTTACCCTTGTAGTACATAATTAAACTAAGATCCTTAAATTTCTTACTACGAGTACATTAAGTCTGGTGTCTTTATTAGCATTCAACTATTATAAACCAATGAAGTAGTATTTTGAACAATATTCCCAGAACTATCTTTCATTCTTAATTTCTTCACATTTTCCATGAGGTTTTTGTTTGTTATTTCCTTTAGCTTTTTCCCCACTTTTTCATTTCTCAGGATTTCTCTTTGCTCTTCCATTGTGACTGTGAACTAAATAACCTTGCAAAAGGAGATTCACAACTGTGAGATGAAGAGAACTCTCCTAAAGTTAAGACGTATTTCCGACCAAAAGTGGCCACTTGAAACAGAGAGACAGATGAAACATGTATTTCTGCAAGACAAAGGCACTTTCACTATGGCTACAGGTGACTTCCACCCTCCATTTAGGATTTAGATCCACTACTCTATCCTAAATGTATGCTCTTCGGAAATGAAAGGTGGGTGAATTAAATATATGGCCTGCAGAGGAGCTGTACATTTTAGTGAACAGTCTAGATGAAGAGACTTGGAACAAAGAACTGAACAGGACATGGGAGACTCAGACTTTTTTCCTTCCTGCTGCAAGGATCCAAGCCAATATCCTTAGGAACATATCCCAAGCACTAGGGCTACTAACTGCTTTGAGAGGGAAAAAAAAATCACTAAGAAGATTGGGTTTTAAATACAGGAAGAAAAAGACCTGGTTTCAGTCATCGCTTGATGGTCTTGGCCATTTTGCTTAAAAGCCATTGCTTATGAAATGCTGGTAGTTACTGTATAAATGAACTGCATGGCTTTAAAAGAACAGACCCATAAAATTCTCAGCCCACAGACTTCTAGTAGAATCTCAAGGTATTCTTAAGACATGCTCATAAGGCTGACCAAGTAGTATGAGGGAGGAAGCATTGCTTTCTTTCACAACACAGCAATGGGAAGACAAGGGTGGTTCTACATCTTTGGCTTGGGCATTTGAATTCACATGTCCTCTTTCCTGGGAGATAATTCTAACTATTGTGTCATTGGGTATTCTTGGATACATATTCTTTGTCTTTCTTGAAGTTATTCCACTTTGCAAGATAAAATGAAATATTCATCAAGCCAGACAGAAAGAATGAATAAGCAAGATTCCTTTTTCTATTGGTTCAGGTAGTCATGTGGGAGAAGAACACATGGGTTCTGGTCCCTGCTCCAATAAATACTTAATACATATCAGTGTATAACTCTGGGAGCAAGTTCTTCACACAAGACAGGTAGAGACATGCCTGTTTTGTCAATCTCAGGAGGATTTAGGCATAAAATAGATATCTCACTCTGTCAAGACCAGAGTTCTTGGCATGCTCATAGCAGAACTTTAGATACCAAGGGAACTTCTCTGTCAGAAATCCTCATGAGTTTGCAGTGCAGCAGCTTTGAAAACCTGAGCTTTAAAAATGAGAATCTGAGATCATACTAGACATAATCTTAAGTGCTGTTTTCTTTTTTTCTTATTTTTCTTAATTTTATTTTCTCAGAAGATACACAGTGTTTTCGTTAGATTAAGGAGTTTATCTGCCAGCTATTGAGCAAAACCCTGGTAGAATACACAGCTGCCTTCCTATTTTTAAGTGTCCAAAGTGTGTATCTGGAAGGAAGAACAATAACATTACTGTGTTAAACCAAGCAATTTTTCCTTTTCCACTGTCTAAGAAGAAATCTCCATTACAGTCTGAGATGGGATCTGTCCACACAGCTGAATGTCCAGGGTTTTGCAGTTGTAGCTACAGCCACACGCACATGAGAGGATGGCCAATTGTCTCTCTGTTTGTGGGAAATATTTAATGGTTTTGCTACCAAACATCACAGAAGGTCAGGAGGGAGATGGATGGTGATAAACTAACAAGCAAAATTGTTCTAACAAAGCATCTGTGAGCAACTGCTTGATCAAAATGACAGACATCAATCAGAATAATAACTTCAAATATGAGATTTTCAATTAGCGAGGGAACATAAATAAATGCGTCTGGAAAATAAGCATAAGGGATTTGGGAAGGAGACAGCACATACATAACAAAAGAAAGAGAGAGAGGCAGCAGGAAGAAAAACGGACTGATATACACAAAGAAATGTGCACAGAAGCAGACTTACAAACAGGTCTGCTGGGAGATACACAGATAAACAGAAGCATTACAAATATTGTCTCTAGCTTGCACACAGAAAATTCTTGCTAGAGTTTTGCAAAGATCTTACTCTGCACTTTGCATTGAAAAGTAAATAATAATAATAATAATAATAATTCAACCTCTCTGCTATACATCCTCTCCCCTTTCAAAATTTTCTCTAACACAAAACTGCTTGTAGGAAATGATTATCAGAAGTGTAATCAAAGGGAAAAGCATATTCAGGATGAGTGACTCTTGCCATTTCCTTACCTCTGATGTTGTCATTTGCATCAGTGGAAAATGGGTATAAAATGCAACCCAATCAGAATGACAACATTTTACTTCCACTTTGCACAAGATGATGGGCAATGAGAACTTGCTATAGATCTCAAACCAAAAAAAAAAAAAAAAAAAGACACCAACTCCATCTCAGGAAAACCTTGATCTGCAGGTTGTTAAAAGGTGCAGGATATGTCAGGGAATTGTTATTATGTACAGATATGGTTCTCATACGCTCATCAGGGTTAATGCTATTGAGATACTGAGATAGAAGGAGTTTTGGTCTAACATGAGATGGCCACGCTAATGTTTTCAGAAACACCTTTGAACTAATGTGTGGGGTTCAAGAATCTTGGTGAATAACACCTGAACTCTACACTTTTCCTCCTGAAAACCCCTCTGCTGTGACCTTGTTTTATTTGGCTTCATGATAAGTTTCAAAAAGCTGAGTGGAGTTTTGAAACATACTAAAAACTTTAGGGATGAGGACTAGAAAACTAGTGAAATTCAAAAGTCTAAAGAAGAATACAGGGGGAATCTAGGTCCTAGTTCTTGCTAAAAAGTCTGAAGAGCTCAATTAACAATCCTTCTTGTATGAATCAAGCCCTGTATTGTTCATGCTGTTGTAGCAGTAGAATAATGAACATACCATTGTCAAGGGTTGGGTGGAAAGAAAAAGACTCAGTCTTACCCATTGTCAAGTTTTCAGAGAGATGTAAGATTTCTTCATGAAAGAGATACTTATTTCAGGAATAGTGACGCTAGAGTCCTGATTCACCAAGACCACTGGCTATTACAGATATCTTAAGGCAAAGATACATGAGATTTTTAGCAGGCTACTTTTAAAGAAGTAGCTCCTCTTGTAACATTCAGAGTTTGGATAACCTTTAATTTGCAAAAGAAATTATGAAAGAGGTAATGTGTACTGCAGATGATACCATAGGCAAAATTTTATATCATAAACATCACTGAATACCTGTGTCTTAATTATAAAGGATCAAAAATTGAAATGTTTTTATAAGGCAGGCAATCTTCAAAGTGCAGTGAACTAGAAAGAAACAGTGCGAATTGCTTTAGCTTCTTCTTACAGTTTCTCTTGTTCATTTTAAACATCCATTTTTGGAGATTCAGAAGACTGAATAGAGCCTGGTCCTAGAGAGGTTTTGGAGAGTCTAGTCAAGGTAAAGGTATAAGGCCTGACAGCTGAGAAATATACCCAGGAGAAAAAAAAGAGGGGCTGGGGAGAGAGAGGAAAGGCTAGGCCGTCAGCAGGACACAGCAGGAAGTATTCAGACATAAACAGTAAGTCATTATCATCTTTTGAATGGCAGCTTATATGAAATGAACTGCTACCAGCAAAGAATGCAGTAGACAAGTCTACACAATAGTAATGAAATTATCAGAAACCTAGATGGCCAGGTAAGCAAACTCACAATGTATCACACAAACCAAAAGATTTGAATTTGTACAGGTGTATCATGTGTGCCACTTAGCAATATCCCTTACAAAGTCCTTACAAAGAAGCCAAAATACAGAAGCTACTACCAGATGCGTTAATTTAATTTTCAGTGACTCTCCATTCACTTAAGAGTTATGGACCTATGGACCTAATTCTGTCCTTGGTACTTTTTTGTGTTCAAGGGCAAACAGTTGCTTCATCATCTTGACTAATTTGGGTCCAGTTCTATTTGTGATTGTGATTTTACTTTCTCCATGGTGGGGTACTCACCCTCTTTTATGCTAATTTTCTGTCAAAGTGTCTCACAGGTCCAGAATTTGGTTTTCCCTTGAGCAGCTTCCAAGTTTATTAGTTTGACCTTATCAAGTTTCTTTTAAGGTGTCTCTCAATGTCAGTTCAAAGTTACAACTTCCCTGCATTCTTATTTTCACAATTACAGCTCTTTCAAACTCCTCATTGTCAATCCTGCAGACTCTGTGTCTTACCTAAGGCATCTCAAAATCCTAGGCACTTCTTGTAGAGAAGAGGAATGATGGAAACACATGGGAAAATCAGTGCTTCTCTCTCATAGTCACTACTCTTGGCTTCTTTTGTTACTGACCTGAATGCAGGTACACCAGAAGATATTTCCCTCAAAATATGGATTTGTGAATCTCAGAGAAAGCATATTTTATAACATGCAAAAACCTCCCCTTGACCCTTTTAGTTTGAAAACAATTTTCAAGACCTTTCTTTGTTCCAGCTATAATCACAGCTTTTCTTCCAACAGAAAATGTGAATGAAAGCCTGTTTTCAAAAAGATTTCCTGAATCCAAAAACCTCACCTCAGTCTTCTGATAAAGATATTTATAAATGCATATGTATAGGCATAAACACAAATACATATAGGAGCTACAGCCGGGCTGACGAAGTGCATTACCTGCAAATGATCATGAAAAAATTCAGTGAAATCATCACCTGCTCTAGTTACACAAAAATAATTAGAGTGACATCCACTACCAGAGGATATGGCTTTGGATCTTCTGGATCATTATTGCTAGTATGGGAGTCTTTACTTTTGTATATATTTGCTAGCCAGTCTAGGAGTTTTCATCATTTCCCTAGATTTTTTCACAGTCCAGCTGTGCTCTGTGTTAAGGAGACCTTCCTGTCCCATAACTGTTTGTTGCACAACACTGCATTCTTCTAAAATACCCAGTTCTTCGGTGCTCTATTGATTGTTAAGTGGAGAGCTTCAGTTAAGTGTTTGTTTTTGTAACTTATCCTGAAGGCATCTCAGAAGTTCCCTTTCATGGAAGGTCCTTACAAATCTAAACAGATAAAGAACCACTTTCTACATTCTCAAAGAAAGTTTGCAGACTGCCTGTTAGTCAGAATTAGCCAAGCAATGCAGATTTATTCTTTTTCATCTTTTCTTATGAGTCATTGCTCACAACTCCTTGATCACTTTGTTTACTTTGTTTTTTACTTGCTCTGAAATACACCAAATTTTGGGCATCTCATGTAACACTTTCCTTCTTTCCATCGTTCAGAACAATCCACAAGAGGAAAGAACACTTGTACCTTCTCATACACTATTTTTAAGCCTCTACTTTTGAGCTGTTTTGTCTTGCTCTTCTGTCCCATCAGTCAAGTTACTCTGATGCATTTCAATGCCATTTCCTCTTCTGTTCTATCATATCCCTTCATTTTCCCTCAAAAGAAAAGTAATAGGGTCACCTATTACCAATGATTATGTGACATCCAACTGTAGACAAACATCCTACAGACAAAATGCTACACAGAAAACAGCAGGAGACAAGAATGACCAAGGAATTGGTTTCTCTGTTTTCTTTAGGGGTTTAGCTTCTTGGCTGACATTTAGGATGATGGACACATACTCCAGTGAGATGGGATTTTCCTGAGCTAATGACCTGTCATATTTAACAGCTGAAGTATGACACAGAGTTTTTTAAACTGTGAATTCATTTATTAAAAAAAAAGAGGTGAAAGTTTAAGCTTTATGTGATAGTATTATAGCTCCTCCCTAATACATTCACAATTAGGAAAGTATATAAAGATTGTATATGGAGCAGATACTAATCCATTTAATATGTTGACTGTCTGTACTTAATTATGATAATCTCAAGGTGCTATTAAAGAGACAAGAAAGACAAAAGCCTCCATGAGAGATTTGTCAGTAGTATTTTAAGAGCTGATACAGTTTACCTATAATCCTACACTAACTCATTAAAATCTGTGCATGACTGTTTTTTCCTCTGTTTTCTGTTCTAACCAGCCCTTATTTCCCTATTTTTACCTCAAATACTTACAGCCTGTGTTTCTCTGGGACAAAAGAAAGGGTCCTTATTATTGACATTAATGAGTGATTTTTATACCTACCCAGGGTTGAATAGGAGGCCTCTGAATCTGATGTGTAGTGGCTAAAAAATGGTTTGTCTCTTCAACCCCTTACATTCTATGAAAGGACCAAGAGGGAAAAAAAGTAACAAATACAAGTTGAAAAGAATAGTTAGCAACTCATAGGAGAACCATTACAATTCATAAATGAGGGTTACACACTCAATCTCTTTCTCTTTTTATGTATAAAGTGAAATAGATAGAACTCCCACACATTTTTTCCTCCAGCCACTTTGAATATTGTTCACTCTTGTTCTCAGCTTTGCCAGTGATAAAAGGTTTATTCCACATATTCCCAGGCAATGGTGAAGCAAAAAGTATACCTAATGTGGCTGTCCAATACATTGACATTCATATTTAGTCTCTAAAGTCAAGTCATTTCAGAGGAAAGGGGAGTACAATTTGCTATGTAATGCACTGAGACAATCCTATATCTCTGACTGTGTTTCATGACAGATCTTATAAAAGATCGTAAATTACTATCTGTTGAAATATATGAATTTAATGGATTCCATTAATGCACACACCTGCACATAAAAGATTTTGCAAGCCAGAAGATATGATCAGTCAAACAGCTTTAATAGTTATTAATTACAGTTGCTCACTATTTATTTCTCACCAACATCGAAATGTTAAGGTATTTTAATACCTATACCCTTGGATGGCATGCAGAAAAAAAGGAAACAGCCTTTTTCTTCTTCTGTGTAATCAATCAGCAAGTTACCCAATGCTTTAAAATCTTTGTTAGACATTTGTTGAGACAGGACCCTTATTTTTTGTCCATATGCTTCAGAAAAGCACACAGAGATTTCTTCACAAAACTTTCTGCTCTTGTGATTCTGTGTTACTTAGAATGAATGCAGAAGCTTCAGTTTGGGTTTAACTTAGTAAAAGATTTCAGCATTTGGTTTAAATTTATTACAAATCTCTTGAGATGTTTAAAAAATTCCATAATGTTGTTGCCCTGTGAAATTATTTGTTCTGCCCCTAAAACATAACCTTTCACAAAAAAAGTGAAAGCCTCAAAAATCAGGTGCTGAAATGAATTAAAAAAACCCAAGTATTACACAGCAGATAGACCAAAAATTGACGAACCTCAGCTATTGCTGCAACAGTGCCAAATTCAATTAAAAATGTGTCAAAAACACAGGACAAAGAATCCTATCAGTCCAGCAAGGTTAATGGATGTGTGCTAAAACACCCCAATGAGTCTGGCCTCTGGTGTTGGAAATGAACACCATGACAGCAAGTGAATCAGCTCATGTCCTCGTGTGAAAAAGAAATATCTAAATATGTTCATACCTGTGGCTCTGTGGTTACCTCTAACCATATCAAATGGGACTTCACTGAGAGCCAGTGTGGCTGCAATGACAGCATATTACTTGGCACTGGGGAGAAGTGAATATCCCCCTGATTTTGTGCCTTTGATTTCTCACCTATAAAATAGATTACTTGCCATACATTTTAAAAGGTTTTGAGAGCTACTGGTATAAAAGAAAGACAATATTATTAATTACAGACCACAAACTATCTTATTCCCTTGGGAAATCTCTGATATTACATCTACTGACTTTTCCATGGTGTATATGACAATGGACTATATAAAGAAAAGAACAATCTGAGTTTAAAGTAATAATCACTTTCATTTATTCAAAACCCACACTGACTTGAGTCCATGAAGCAAAAGGGGTTTATACAACACAATTTTACATACATACCTGGTAAAATAGACATAGGTTATTAGATTAGCACATCAACTACTCTCCTACTGTCCATACCCACACTCTTACCCAAGAGTATATATGAAGTAACAACTTCCTTCTCCCAAGAGCTGTGCTATGTCTGGTGCTAAAGTGTGAACAGAAACATTTATTGCACTTAGAATCCTAACTGACATTTGTCATTTTTGTTGTTTTCTGTCATCCAAAATCTAAGTATACATTAGTATACTTAGCACAGCATTCTTTTCCCTGTGATTTTGCTAAATAAGTAGAAGTTGAATATATTATTAGAAACAGACATTTTGCCACAAAATCTATTACTTATGAATTGGTATCACAGTTTTGGGACATTTTATTATCTTTCATTCTACTTTCTTAAAGCATGGTTATACATGCGTTTGATTGCTGACACACATGAGATGCAGTGAAGACAATGGCCACAATATTAGCTGTCACCAAGTTTGAGCTGTTGCCCTGTATCTTAGATGCTGACCACCCACAACACCCAGTTTTCTCTGAAATTAGGGAAGAGGTATCAAAATGGGCATTTCCAAATAACTTTGGAAAATTCAAGCATCATTGTGGTGGCCAATCTGAATTACTAGCTTATCAAAGGGCATCGAAGGGGAGTGAAGTGGATCATTTAACTTCAGGGATTGCACTCATAACAGTTGACCATTGTGTATGTTAGCTATGGATAATGCCAATGGAGATAAAAGAAACACTTGATTCTTGCTTAGGATTAGGATCCTTAATGAAAAATACATGAAACATTTTAAGGACATTTTCTTTTTTGAGAGTCTGGAACTTTAATCCAAGAACATACGTGGCCTCTGTTAGGAAACCTCTGAGTGTCTGGACCTTTCAAAACTTTAAGAAGAGACAGACACCAAACTTTAATAACATCAAGTCACAAAAAGAAGCTGAGTAGATGAGTCAAAAGCCATTGTTAGAGCTAAAGTTAGTTATTCTTCAGGGCTGCTATTCACTGTATGTCTTTGCTTCTTAATGGTTGGTATAAAATGCTCTTTCATTTGGAGTCTCGAGAATTTTTAACTCATGAAAATACTATTCCCTGATGGAAGGGCCAGGGTTTGCCTTACATGATTATGTTACGTTATGTTGTGTTACGTTGCACTACACTACATTACTTCATGTTAAGTTTTATGGAGCTTTTTATGCTATGTATTCTTTCTGAAGCTTCAGTGGTCTTTGGTGTTCAAGCCCAAAAGAGATCTTGAGAAATACTTGAAATAGAATTACATTTCAGTTTAATTCAGTATATATTTATAGCTTACTATACCTTTTCATACTTTTCTGAATGTCGGTCTGGACTTGTGACATTATTTCCTGACAATAGGAATGATTCAGAAACAGAGCCGTATATCTCATTAATACTGAGAGGTGGAAACACTACCTAGAAGTATTTCCTATTCTGATGAAAACTTTTTTCTACTTTGGAGATAAATTGGTTGGTATCACTCCAGAGCAAGATTTTCCACATTGTCGTCATTAGTCTGGGAAGAATCTGATTCATCAGTTCATGGAGGAAGACTCTTTGTATTACAATGATAAACCTGGATGCTAAGGGGAGCTGACAGAAGGATAATACTGGATGCTGTTCTACCACAAGATACAAGATTGGGGCTTTCAGTGAAACTCTAAATGGCTATGGATAGTTTAACTTTCCTTAAAATACATGAGCAAATAAACAGGTAATTGGTAAGGTGAAAAGTAATCCAGAAAAAAAAAATCTTATTCCAAAACACTGATTTTTCTGGTTTGTTCAATTTACTACTTTCTTTTTAAGTTGTCATTAGAGCACGTTTCTTCATTCTTCATTAACGAATTGCAAAAAAACCCCTTCTCAACCCTTTCAAGCACAACATAAATACAATTCTTTCAAAATGAAAAGCAAAATGTAGGACTGATCCTCAGCTGGGATGAACTGACATAGTTCAATTAACTGTAATTAATCTACTCCAATTATCATTTTCTGAAGACCAAGACTTCCAATTGAATTAACATTTTCATTGATATATTAAATGAAAAAAGTCTGTCTGTGTGTCCAGGTATGCAGCTACCTACATAGTGCTTCTGGTCACATAGGCATAGTATTTTAATTGAATATCTGGTCAAACTCAGTTGCATTTCTTATCAAATTTGAAATTGTGATTAAAAATAAACACTTAAGAAAAACTTTTATTATTTTTGTCCCATGAACCCAACTTATCTTTGGACAACACTCGGAGACAAACTTGGGTTTTCATCATAGAGGGAAAAAAAATAAAGAAAAAAAGAAACTCAAGTCAGTATTTTATGTGTAAGTATTTGTAAAAATAGACTTCAGTTTCTGATTGGCCTGTTGGTAATACAAGTTTAAGAGTGATCAAAAAAGAGAGGGAAAATATTGCTTTACTTTATAAGTGTTCTTATTAATTTAGCTCAATTAAAAGGGAGAAAATTTATCATGCTGTTTTGGAAACATTGCTGAATTATTGTTATTAATTTTCTTCTGGGGAATTGGGAAGAGGAAGAGAGGGTTGACAAACAGACAACAAAACTATAATGCTTGAAACTGGCAGTGGCATATTCAATTATTATCAGTGGAAAGAGTACAACATTGTGCAAAGAATCAGCACAGAGCTTCCATTCCATCTAAATCCCACATACATCTTTAAATTGGTTAAGAAGAAACGTTGCCTTAAGCTAGACCTTTGCATTAGCCTCCTCAGCATCCCCTACATTCTGCGCTGATAATACTTTCATAGATTAACTACGGTTAAAGTAGAATGACAGATCGTACTGCCTATAGTTTAAGGTTGCTCAGGATTTTGGCCATATAAATGATGTAATGTCTTAGAATTTTGTAGTCAGCACTAAAAATTTCCTTGTTTTCCACATTTAGACCAGAATCCAAGCAGATTCAACAAAAGTTTGATGTGACTGCTACTTATTTAATTGGAAGAAAATTATTCTTTTGTAGATAAAAAGTCCCTTGTAACTGTCTGGACATGGTCCAGGACTACCGCCTCTAGATGGCAGGAGGTCTGGACCAGATAACTTCCAGAGGTCCCTTCCAACATCAGCCATTCTGTGGTTCTGTGATTCTGTGATTCTGTGAAAACTCAACTGTAATTTCATAAGATGCCTTTTCTAAACTAGTTTTCTAAACTAGTTACTAGTATTTTCTTCTGCTGAAACTTGAAAAGATAGTGGCCCTTTAGAGAATACATTATTACTTTTGCATATTTATTTACTGTAAAATAGCCTGGCTTTCAGCATGTGCTACCAGCAGGTGTGTTGGGACAGCTGTCTTCCCATTTGTAGAATGAAGACGACAACCAGGCTTGAACAGTTTATTTTCAGTGGGAGAAAATTTTTTATATTAGATTTGCATTTCATAGTGCTCAGATTTATGATGGGAAATAAAACCACACAATGACTCTTAATGTAAGTGTTATTTAATGACACCAGAGGTACCAGGCATTGTGTTATTATGGTATCCAAAAAGCTCTCAGCCTTGCTAGAAAATATATTGAAAACCGAGTTGTGAGGTTTTCATCACTCAGTTTTGTAAGACTCTCCATTGCCCATATATTTTTCCATGTGCTTACCCATACATAGGCAAGTGACTCCTCTTACAGACATGGCCACTGGATCAATAAAAGAAAAAATTCTGTATCAAGTAGCATTTATAACCCTTCAGCTGAAAGGTGGCCAGGATACTTTTACACAAATTAAGATATTGCAAAATAAAGTCATTAGACCCTTCTATGAAAAGACAAACATAAAGGAGAGGAAAAACTTTAGTGTTATTTACACTATGATGGATACATAAGATTTTTTTTAAAATACATATTTATATGCATTTATTTAAATAGGAGTTTTAAATTAAAAACAAGCTTTAAGCCCTAAAGCTGCACAAGATCCAGATTTCTACCAATTTCAACTGCAATTAGCTACTCATATACGTAGGATGCTCTTTAGAACTATTTAGAAGTATTGCTGCACACTAACTGCTTTTCTAGCACTAAGAGAGGCTTGCCTAGTCCAGCAATCAATGAAAAAATTCAGTAGTGGTACGCTCAAGAGGTTCTGAAACCTTATCATAGCATATGCCAGAAAACGCATGCAAATACTGCATTTCTGTGCCAAGATCTGATCACTGCATGTGTCAAATGGATAGTCAGTGAAACGCCTACTTAGATCAGATCATATTATACACTCTCCAAGGCTTGGACTATATGTATTTTTCATCTTGCACAATACTGAGCAGATGGACCTCGACTGTCAAAAGTCCTCAGCCACCAATATGCTGAGTTTTCTGTAAAGCCTTTCCTGTTGTAGAAAAGGGGAAAAAGTAGTAAAGAGAGTATTTTACTGCCTCAATTACTGTCCGCTTTTAATAAGCTCCCCTCCAGACACTAGGATTCAGTCTTTGAATAAAATAAAAATCCACAACTCTTGTTTCTTTCTGGTTTATAAGAATGAGTCAATAATTATGGCCCAGTTAGGCATAATTTTTCTTACAGACAACTTATATAATACATATAAATGTCTATATATGCATGCACAAATGCACATGTATTCATATGTGCCTGTATATGTACATATTCCATCTGTGTATATTTTTAAATGTGCAAACAGAATCCTTTTTAATCTCTCAGAAGTTGTTATAGTCTCTCATAGCAACAACTCACAGATAAAGAATCTCACATCAAACAAAATTGTACATTGAGGACACTGCTGACTGTTATACCAACATTATAGGTCTGATTTAAATCCGCAGAATTAAGTAGGTTCCCACTGCAAATCTAACCTCAGCTCGCCAGTCTATGATATAGCAACACATATGGCAAATAACATCATGTCCTCTTCTTTTTGACATAGAAAAATGAGTTACAGAGTGACTGGGAGTCTTTATGCCAAATTTCCTAACTTTTGTGGGTTTAAATCTTGCCCCAGATGTTAATATTATGGAAAATGATGTTTTGATGTTTGAGGACACATCCAGTCCTGCAGCAATTATATTCTGTTTCTCTTGGTTTTTGGGGAATTTCTTCTCCTAGAGGGTCAGTTCAATTGAATAGCATAAAATAGAAAGACACTTCCTTCTGGCAGGACAGGTGGAAATTTTATGCTCCAGGACTGTTCAATAATGATCTTTGGCTGCATTCGTATACACAGACACAGCAGTTAGCTGTTAATGTGAAGACAAGCAGCATGGAAAATATAATTCATGACTGCCCTTTCACACACACTCTTTCAATAGTGGAAACTCCTCAATACTTGCAAACTCTCTGAAGCACACCATTTCTACCTCAAGTTCCAGCTCCTAAAAAGTAATATAGTTATCGTTACATTTCATCTTAAGAGACAAGCAGACATAGGCATCACAATATTCAAGACTAAACCATTAGTAGTCAATGCAAGAGAAGACACCCATAAACTCATAACTTCAGCGATGATTGTTTTTTACTGCACTCATTTCAGTCTCACAGTTCATGCTTTTCTGGTAGGGTAACATTCCCATATGGGGTGTTATATTTGTTTAAATTTTTGCAATTGTAATTTCAGTTTTCCACTTTCTGTTTGTTTGGTTTGGATTTGTTGTTGTTTTATGAACTGAGTGAATAATTTAAAATTGTGAAGCTCAGCAATGACTTAGCATTTCCTTGGGACTGGGACATTAGAAAAGATGTGTACCAGCAAAGTAACCTTTGCTCCATTCAAAGACCCTCAGAAAAACATTACATATTTTTGCAAGAACAGTAAAGGAATACATCAAAAAACCTAAACAAAACACAATAATTTTTTCCTACTTTAAAAAAAAAATAATGAATTCACCTTATTTTATTTCATTTTCATATGAAAATCAGTATAAAAAATCAGAATCATATGTTTCAGCAGAAAAAAAATATTAAAATATCCTTCATCATGCCTTGCAAGGCAAGGACATTTAGTATCATGTAGAAATCTTTAAGTTCTCTGAAGATGAAGGTTTAAGGGGACAATAAATTTCATATATATTGCAATGTCTGTACACAAATTGCTGCATACTACAATCTCTCCAGTGACTTTATCTCCTTCCTAACTATAACCCCGAAAAATCTTGAAAATTACTTTCTTAAAAAAAAACAAACCCATAAAAACACACAACTTATGGAACTTTTATAAGTTCCATATTCTTTACTTCAGTATTTTATTTTATCCTACAACTTTGTTATAAAATAATTATACTAAAGAATTTCTTATACTTCAAATTCAGCTTTTCATACTCAAATCTAAGGCACAGATTCACATATTTGACAGAGTTGGAAGGGACCTCTAGAGATCATTAAGTCCAACTCCCCTGCTAAAGCAGGATCACCTAGAGCACATTACTGAGGACTGCAACAAGGCAGGTCTTGAAAATCTCCAGAGAAGGCGACTCCACAACCTCGCTGGGCAGCCTGTTCCAGTGCTCCATCACCCTCACCATACAGAAGTTCTTCCTCATTTTTGAGTGGAACTTCCTATGTTCCAGCCTCCGTCCATTGCCCCTTGTCCTATCGCTGGAAACCACTGAAAAGAGTCCAGCTCCATCATCCTTCAACCCACTCTTTAAGAACTTGTAAACATAGGTGAGGTCTCCCCTCAGTCTTCTCTTCTTGAGGCTAAAACCCCCAGCTCTTTGAGCCTTTTGTCATAAAGGAAGTGCTCTAATCCCTTAATCATCTCGGTTGCCCTACGTTGGACTCTCTCCAGTAGTTCCCCATCTCTCTTGAACTGGGGAGCCCAGAACTGGACACAGTATTCCAGTTATGGCCTCACCAGTGCAGAGTAGAGGGGCAGAATGACCGCCGTTGACCTGCTGGCCACACTTCTCCTTATGCAGCCCAGGATTCCATTGGCCCTCTTGGCCACAAGGGCACATTGCTGGCCATGGAGATCCTGCCATCCACCAGGACTCCCAGATCCTTCTCCTCAGTAGTACTTCCCAGAAGATCCACCCCTAACCTATACTGGTGCCTGGGGTTCTTCCTCCCCAGGTGCAGGACCTTACATTTGCCCTTGTTGAACCTCATTAGGTTCTTCTCTGCCCAGCTCTCCAGCCTGTCCAGGTCACACTGGATGGCAGCCCAGCCCTCTGGAGTGTCAGCCAGCCCTCCCAGTTTGGTATCATCAGCGAACTTGCTGAGGATACACTCTGTCCCCTCGTCCAGGTCATTGATGAATATGTTGAACAGGACTGGGCTGAGTATTGACTCCTGGCTGACGCTGCCTGTTACAGAACTCAGAACCCTCTGAGTTCTGCCACACAGCCAGGACTCAATCCACCTCACTGCCCCCTCATCTAGCCCACACTTCCTTAATTTTCTAATGAGGATGTTGAGGGAGACAGTGTCAAAAGCCTTGCTGAAGTCAAGGTAGATGACGTCTGCTGCTCTCCCCTCCTCCAGCCATCTAGTTATGACATCACAGAAGGCTATCAGATTGGTCAAGCATGATTTACCCTTGGTAAATCCATGTTGACTAATACTGATAACTTCTTGATCTTCAATGTGTTTGAAGATGATGTCCAGCACGAGCCGCTCCATTACTTTCTTTGGGACAGAGGTGAGACTAATTGGCCTGTGGTTCCCTGGGTCCTCCTTGCCCTTTTTGTAGACTGGAGTGATATTTGCCTTCCTCCAGTCCTCAGGCACTTCTCCTATTCTTCATGACCTTTCATAAATGATGGAGAGTGGTTCAGCAATAACATCTGCCAGCTCTCTCAGCACTCGTGGGTGCATCCCATCAGGGCCCATAGACTTATGGATGTCAGGAGGTTTTAAAATTTGAAATTTAAGCTTGATATTAACTTTCACAAAGTTTTAGGTACACATATCCAAGAACTGGAGGCTACAAGACTTACAGTGTAAGGCCTGATCCTCCACAGTACAAACTCCAACTTATCCTGTGTTTTGACCTCTGAAGTCTCCGTGTCAGTTTATTCCTGTGTGGAATGTAGTTATGTCTGGATTTTTAGGTGCAAGAAACTACATCAAATTTGAGTCCAGTGTCTGAGACAAATGGTGTTTCTGTGCTCCTATTCCTGATGCTTTTAGAAAAGAGTTTTCTCTGTCCTACACCTGGATTTCCTCTTTGAAGAAGTGAAATTTTACTCTGGACTGAATCCTGAGAGCAAAGTCAGGTTATGCAAACAGTTGGCTGTGGAATATAACATGGACCAAATTGACCTGTTCATCTGACACAGATGACCCATTATGTGACCTTGGGTACATAACTTTCTATGCTTGATCTTTCTCTCCTGTAAAATAGGAATAATGATACTTCCACACTTCCATTGTAAAGACATAACATAAAAATTGCTAAACAGGTTACATACAGATTCAGTTGTTTCAGTGTCTTGCCTCTGATAGTGGCCAGTAACAGGTTTGGACAGATGATCAGTAGTACTTTCCTTTGCTACCCTTTCTGGTCCTGGAAGTATGGAAGACAAAATCATCAGATCTTCCAGAGCCAAACTTTGCATCTATACTATTTTGCTTAACATTTCATAACGGACTTTACCTGAGTTCAGCAATTGAACTTACCTAAAAGAAATTTAATTTATTTGTAATTTTGGCCTACTACATTTTGTGGCAATAAGTGTCACAAGTGAATTACCTGTTGTGATAAACCATGACATAGTATAGCAAAACAAAATAATTTACTTTTGCTTACCTTAACTCGTATGCATAATAGATAAAAAGAGTGAAGAAAAGTGCTGAATAAATAGTAAATATTAGAAAAGTCTTGTATTTAAACTAAATACCATTGCTAATGTGATTTTTTAATAACTGGCATACCAATGGATAAAACTGATACACACATGACTCAGAGGATAAACATACATCAGCGTTTAGGAGGGGTAAATTAATAGATCCTTCTATATTTCTTCTCATATCATTAACAACATTATATTACAAAATTTCCTCTGGAAATGAAAATCTTATAAATAATTTAAAGATTTTTCACTTACACCAAGCCAACTACCTAATCTGAAAGTAGTTTCACACTTTTAGAACCATTTTTGCTCACCCAAACTGTGCAGCAGTTGAAGATCTCTTCTATAAATTCTGTTTGGCATAGAAACATCCTAACGTGCACCACATCTGCAACTTTCTGTATTGATAGGAAACTCAGGGCAACTGATGTTCTCTTTGCAGACAGTTTACAGCAGTACACCTCCATTTTGAGGACACAAGACAAGAAAAATTATAAAACAAAAATTATTTTTAAAATAAAATCTTCCAGTAATATTTAAATTAGGTTTAAAATGAGATCAGCATCAGGATTATAGTTTTGACCCAAGTCCTGTAGTGTAATGCACATCAGAATTCTCTTGCACCTCTGTAGTATGCCTGGGAAACTAGGAATGGCTGAGGAGGCAAGGTGCTATACACAGGGATTTCATGTTCTGGTTGCAGAGGGTGTAGACTGTTTTTGGCCATTGGTGCTGACTCATATCTACTTCTTCAGTGGGTCTGTCCCACTGGTTCATTAATACTTTCTCTTTCCTCTTCCTTTTCCACTTCCTCCCTCACCTTGTTCTATGGGAAGATCTGCTCACAAAGAAAACCGATTAGCTATTTAATCTATATGATATATTAACCTATTTTCAAAAAGAAGATTTTTAAGACAGGTGACTGAAATAATTTCATACACTCAACGTATGCCCATGACAATTAAGTTATGCCCGTCTCTTTCTCATAAATACCCTTAATATTTTTGTCTCTTGTTTTATTTCTTCATAGGTCTTACTAGCTTAATTTACTAGCATAACTTACTTGCTCTTGCAAAACACAAAAGATATACAGTTAAAATTGACTTTCCTAGGTGCTCAGACCTTCCTGCCCCTTTCCCAGTATTGTGTCATTCAGCAGAAACTAGAGGTTGTGGTCACTTCCCACACACATGAAGGGATGTCTAAATGATGTCTAAATATGACTACATCAGACTGTCATTCTCGTGAGTATGTTTAGGACATTCATTTCATCTTAAGAGAGGCATGAAAGAGGACAGATGATTTGTCCTGCGAAGATGTCAGTAACATCTCCACTTCCATCTTTCATGATATTAATTCAGTTTACTATGTCTCATGCTTTCACCTTCAGAGGAAATCAGCAGTATTTAGACTGCTATCGAAATGTAAGAGAGGGGCTCCTGGTAGACATGTGCAGCATCCAGCACAGCAAGGTCCTCTCTTCTGTTCCCTTCTAGGCACTGCTGTGACCCTAGCAACAACATGCTTATTGCGCTGACAGATGTCTACTTTCAGGCACAAGACACACTAGGCTGCAACAACAGTTTTGTCCAAGTAAGGTCTACAGGATTCAGCCACAAAATGAGGCTAGAAGCTTTCTCATAACTGCATCCTAATGAACCTGAGAGAGCATAATATTCTGACAGCGGGGAGGAGAGAGAAAGATTAAAGGGCAAAGAGAAGTGAAAAGGGTAGAACAGCACAGCGGGTAAATAGATTAATGTGCTCAATGGAATAGTTAAACCAACGTAAATGAAAATACCCCTTTGAGTGATATCATGCACTAATGTACACCATGGTACCTTCTGTTCTCCTGCATGCCCTCTCTTTTATTGGCCCTCCAGCAAATTCTGGTTTTATTCTCAAACTCCTCCTGACACAAAAGCCTCTGGCAGATTGTCAGACTCTGGTGATTTCCAAAGCAAAACCACACCATTCTCCCACTGCCTCTTCTCTCAGATTCTGCGTTTTAGTCTCTGGAGCCATCTCCTTTGCTCGAGCTCTGTAGAAAATATCCATACATGGGGATGAAGCTTTAGGGGAGAGAGGGGGCAAACACTCGCAGAATTACCACTGTCTTTCAGCAAAAGATTAGTCTTAGCTCAGCTTTTATTTAAAGCTCTAAAGTTTGAGTAATTCTTATAAAATTCAATGGGAAGGAAGTTTCCATTGAGACAATGCTTTTGCCCTTAGCTGCACAGATATGAACAAGATCTAATAAGGAAACCACAAAGCTGAAGTTGCCACAAATTTTGTTAGCACGTGGCCCAGGCAGTGATAGGACACATTCAAAGTCTGTTGAATATACAGGCACTGCCTCCCGTCTAGGAAACTCTTAAACTCGTTATGGAAGGCTCATCATGTTCTTATTCTGTCTTTGTACTTATCCTCAGGTAAAAAAAGTACTGTTGGGTTAGCTCAACATGTGTTCCAGCTCTTGGTAGCCTTTGTTTTCTTTTTGGTTTTTAACATTGAGTGCAAGATAATAAGCCTGCTTGAAGATATGCATACATATAAATATACACATACATATGGTAATTTAGTTTTAACCCAATGATAACATGGGGATAAACATCCATTTAACTGGCATGCTTCTGGAGTACAAGCAAAACTTTTCCACTTTGGCCTCAGCAAGACAAGGTAGGAATATCTTACATTAGCAAGGCTGCTTAGTTTTGCCTTTGTTTGCATATTATCTTTTGTTTGTTTGCTCATGAACACTCTAAGTAGCAGCTGTTTAACCTTCCTGTCCCTTGCCAATAAAACAAACAAAAAACTGGTCTTCCAACCACTGGAAATTTACTTTTCAAAGGATTTTAAGTATCCTGGCAGTTGGCCACAATATAGCTAGTCTGACATCATGGCACAAGTAGTGTGAGAAACAAGTGCAGTCTGTAATTTGATTTCAATTCCTGACCTTTCCAGCAGCCACCTACTCTCGCGTATAGAATGAAAATTACAATTAGCAATTGAGGTGAGAATCAGGTCTGTTATTTTATGATTTTTGGTTTTAATTTTATTATTTTAATTTGCTTCTGCTGCAAAACTCAAAGAAAATCAAAATGGAGTTATTAACTGTTATATTAAGGGAAATATGTCATGAAATTTAGAAGTTATAAATTTGTTGCAGAACTACTAGAATAAAATATTTTAATCTTATTAAAATCATTGATTTAATTTTTAAATAAGATCTTTCAAAAGTCTCTGATTTATATGGAAGTCTCTGTGGTTTAATCCCAGTCAGTAACTAAGCACCACACAACCACTTGCTCACTTCCCTTCAGTGAAAGGGGGAGAATCAGAAGGGTAAAAGTAAAAAAACTCATGGGTTGAGATTAAATCAGTTTAATAATTGAAAATAATGATGATAGTGATAATTATAATATCGATAAAATTATTATTAGTATTAGAACAGGTATTACTATTTATATTAATATCATTAATGATAATGATAAGGAAAATAACAAAGAGAGAGAAATAAAACCCAAGAAATACAAGTGATACAAATGAAAACAATTTCATACCACACAGCCACTCATTCACTTTCCCCTGGTGGGATGGGGGAGAGAACCGAAAGAGTAAAAATGAGAAAACTTGGGGGGTTGACATAAACACAGTTTAATAGGTAAAGCAAAAATGGTGCACAAGCCAAGCAAAGCAAGGAATTAATTAACTTCTTCCCATGGGCAAACATGTAATGATCATTTGGGAATACAAATGCCAGTGCTCGCAACATCCTGCCCCGCTTCTTTCCTCTTCCCCCAGTTTTACTGCTGAGCATGATGTCATATGGTATGGAATATCACTTTGGTCAGTTGGGGTCAGCTGCCCTATCTGTTTCCCCTCCCAACTCCTTGTGCACCCCAAGCCTTCTTGCTGGTGGGGTGGGATTAGGACCAGGAAAGGCATTGACTATGTAAGCACTGCTCAGCAATGAAAAAAAGATCCTTGTATTATCAAAGTGTTTCCAGCACAAATCAAGACGTAGCCCCATGCCAGCTTCTATAAGGAAAGTTAATTCTATACCCAACCAAATCAGCACAATGGAAAAAGGAATTTGTGGAAACCATATCCATATGATATTTTTCTCACCCAGTCAAAACTAAAGCTTTGTTTCTCTCATCTGTTTAACTTCTTGTCTCAGGTGGAGTCTGCAAACATTAACAAAACTAGAAAAAATGACTACGAAGTTAAGTACTGTTTCAAGATTCTTGATCTCAATCAACACACAAAAATATTGGACTACATTTTGGGTAGGAGTCACAACACATACTTGAATAGAGAAAAATCTCTGAGCCCTTTGATATTTCATTATATCTAAAAGAGATGATATAGTATGCTTAGTGCTGAGGACAATGGGGACTTATGTCAAAGGAAACAAGAAATAATCCAAAGTCTTTTTCTCTAATGAATCTGATGCCTGCCCTAAAAAGTTAATGAAAAGTCTCTCCATTGAATTCCATGGGCTTTGGATCAAGCCCCAGATAAGCTGTTCAGTGAGAGCAACAAAAATAAATTGGGAAAAGGTTCTTTGCTTTATGAAGTCATTTTAAGGGAGGTAATGGAACAGCTGTTGCATACATAAAACACACACATCCCTTCAGAAATGCAGTTGGGCAGAGCCTTACTGCACAGCACGAGACATGGGCATCGCCCGACAGCTTCTCTGGCTGCACAGACCACTAGCCTGAACGCTAACCTCGCAATGACTCTCTAAATCCCTCTGGCCCCTTAAAGGGAAAAACAGCTTAATTACTTCCTCACATAAACAGCCAGAACATAAACACAACATGCTCTGTTAAAATGGTCAAATTAAGCACATAGAGAACCTTTTCTATACAACGTCAGCTTTAGTGGTTGTATTTTGGTTTTGGTTTTCATTTTCTTTCCCGCTTTTGCTTTCCGTACTCTCATTTTCAGGGCATCCAGGTGGATGCAGCTGTGTTTCAAGGTCTTTTTTCTTCCTTCTGGCTGTATTTTAAAGTGAGAATGTAGAGACCAAAAAATGGTGCATCAAATACTGGACATATTAATTATTGCAGCTCTTTGAACGGTTATGCTGACAGAGCCACATCAGGATTTATCTCTTTTTGTATTATTTGCTTGGAAAAAAATTCTTCCTCTCCAGTGATTTCACAGTATAAAATCTGATTAAAAATACAGTACATCATTTAGCTTTTTTCTAGTACTTTATAGTTTGTCATCAAAGTGTTTTAATGTGTTTCAAGCAAAATACAAAACCTAGTTCTGCTCCGAATCTTTGTCAATTTTCTCTTTTCTTGTTGGTTACATATGCATTTACCATTTACTATTTTACGGATATGTGTATGAATATAGTGTTATAAAGACTGTAAGAGTAAAACAACAGAAAAGGCAAACACTGTTGTCTATGACCACTCATTTATTGCTAAACATTTCTTCTGTCATCTTTCTCTCGTCTCTTATTTTTTTTCTTCTTCTTTACCAAATTATGCTGTGTCTTTACTGTTGCTTTTTTATGTTTCCACCTGGGACTAGGATTCCAAAAGATGTTAACAAATAAAGATCACTGCAGGACAATTTATGCTTTTTAAGCTGTAAGTTCTCCTACTTAGACTAAAGATTCCTAGGAGAGTAAATCTACTCAGCGATTTGTATTTCTTACCAGTGTGAATTGACTTACGTTGTTTCTTCTGGGCAGCCCACTGTAAGGATTCATGCTTTTGACTAGTCTTGCCTGTTAGCTGTCTCTTCTCCAGACATTTCCAATTCAGCCAAGTCCTGTTTTAGCAAGGCATGTTTCATATTCAAACTTTTTTTGCAAAACACTGTTTAATCTTGTGGGATACAGTTTGAGAAAATTCATAGAGTTGTGAATAATGGGGTGAAATCCAGATGTTTTGTGTTTGTTGGTTGTTTTTTGGGTTTTTTGGTGGCTGCTTTTGTGTGTGTGTGTGTGTGTGTATGTGTGTGGTTGGACTCAATTATCTCAAAGGTCCCTTGCAACCATGAAGATTCTGTGATTTTGTGATTTTGTGATTCTGTGATTCTGTGATATCAGCTACTGTGAATGAACTTGTGATCAAGTCATATTTTCCAGATGAGCAATTTGGGGAAACAGAAGATGTACCAAATAGAAGACAACCACACTTTTATAAAAGAAAGTTATTTTAATACTCTAAGAAGAGATTTCAAACTGGAGTATGAACCTTTTGGAGAAATGGCAAATCCCAAGATGCTGCATACGCTGACCAAAGAGGAACGTACTCTCAGAATCAGCCACGGGACAGCCAGATGGACGTTTATACATTTGACTATGCCTTGTGCTGTCTGAAATTAGGAAGACTGGACTGAAATCAGAAAATCAGTACAAGTGGTCATACAGTTTATTAATTTCCAAAAATCAAGAGTATATGCAATGTAGAAGTTGGTCCAAAAGCATAGAATCACAGAAACAATCACAGAACCATAGAAAGGTTTGGGTTAGAAGGAACCCTAAAGGTCACTGAGTTGCACACTCCTGCCATGGGCAGGAACACCTTCAACCAGACCACGCTGCAGAAAGTCCCATCCAACCTGGTCTTGAACACTTCCAGGCATGGGGCATACACAGCTTCTCTGGGTAACCTGTACCAGTGTCTCACCATCCTGAGAGTAAAGAATTTCTTCCTAATGTCTAATCTAAACCTCCCCTCTTTCACTCTAAAACCATTACCCATCATCCTATCACTCCACTTCCTGATATAGAATGCCTATCCATCCCACAGGCCAATAGGCCCCCTTTAGGTACTGGAAGGGCCTATAAGATCTCCCTGGATCTTTCTCTTCTCCAGGCTGAACAACCCCCAACTCTTTCAGCCTGTCTTCATAGGAGAGGTGCTCCAGAAATACTGCGTGACCAGCAGAAGTAGGGAAGTGATTGTGCCCCTGTACTCAGCACTGGTGAGGCCACACCCGGAATACTGTGTCCAGTTTTGGGCACCTCAATACAAGAGAGATATCGGGGTGCTGGAGCGAGTGCAGAGGAGGGCAAAGAAACTAGTGAAGGGCCTGGAAAACAAATCATATGAAGAGCAGCTGAAGGAGCTGGGGCTGTTCAGTATGAGGAAGAGAAGGCTGAGGGGAGACCTCATCACTCTCTACAACTACTTGAAAGGACACTGTAAAGAGGTTGGTGCTGGTCTCTTCTCACAGGTAATTTATGACAGAACAAGAGGGAATGGCTTCAAGCTCCAACAGGGTAGGTTTAGACTGAACATTAGGAAAGAATTTTTCACAGAAAGAGTGATCGGGCATTGGAATAGGCTGCCCAGGGAGGTGGTTGAGTCACCATCCCTGGCTGTGTTTAAGGGACGTTTAGATGCAGTATTGAGGGATATGGTGTAGGGGACAACTTTGTAGAGTAGGGTAGAAGGCTGGACTTGATGATCCCAAAGGTCTTTTCCAACCTAGGCGATTCTATGATTCCATGATTCTATGATTTTTGGGAAAGAAAAAACAATATTTCAGCCCCTCATAATAATAGTAATAAGAACTAAATCAACAACGACAGTATGAAATGCATTAAAAACTTTATCCAACAATTATTTCTTGAAAATTCTTAAAAGATTAAACATTTAAACTGAAAATAAAATATGTTCTCTACCACAGTGTACTTATGATGTTATAAGGATTTATTTTTATATAAAATCCAACTTAAAAAACAATTATGGAGTAATTAAAATTTTTATTGTTTCTTATCTGAAGTTTATCAATAAATTAAGCTGAATAACCATTTTGGTCCATTAAATGAAGATAAATATTTTGGTTCGTATCATAAAAATACTTTTTTTTTTTTTCAAAACACAGGAAAGTTCTGTTTAGAACTACAGTAATTTTCACAATGGTACATGACGTGAGCAGAAGGTACAAAATCAAAGTACAACCTATGTTACCTTAGGCATGATCCTTGCTTTGTTGCAATAGGACACAGCACTTTCTCTGGAGAGCTCATTTGAAACAGAAAGGAGTGATCAATCTAGTGGATTTCTATGATAGAGTGGCTACATCGGTGAACAAGGGAAGAGCTAAGCATGCCATCTATACGGACTTCTGTAAAGCCTTTGACACAATCCCTACAACATCCTTTTCTCTAAATTAGAGAGATACAGATTTGATGGGTGGACTGTTAAGTGAATGAGGAGTTGGTTGGACGGTTGCGTCCAGAGAGTCGTAGTCAACAGCTCAACATGCAGATGGCGACTTGTGACAAGTAGTGTCCCCCAGGGCACCGTATTGGCTGTTAATTTCAGAGTTTAGTTAGTCAGAAGAGGCCTAGCTCAAAAAGTAAAATTACTGAACAGAAAATTAGTTCTGTTTTACCTCAAACCAGGACACCCCTCTATTTCACTCTGGTGAGACTGCACGTGGAGTACTGTGCTCCATTCTGGACCCCTCAGCATAGGAAAGACATGTGATGACACCAAGCTGAGTGGTGCTGTTGACATGCCTAAGGGATGGGTTGCCATTCAGAGGGACAAGGACAAGCTCAAAAAGTGGGCCTATGTGAACCTCATGAGGTTTAATAAGGCCTAGTACAGAGTCCTGCACCCAGGTCAGAGCAGCCCCCTGTATCAATATGGTTTGAAGGATGACAGGATTGAGAGCAGCCCTGCTGAGAAGGACTTGGAGATACTGGTGAATAAACCTGGACACATGCCAACAATGTGTGGTTGCAGTCCACAAAGTCCCTGGGTACCCTGGGCTGCATCCAAAGAAGTGTGGCTAGCTGGAAGGTGATTCTGCCCTTACCTCAAACCAGGACACCCCTCTATTTCACTCTGGTGAGACTGCACGTGGAGTACTGTGCTCCATTCTGGACCCCTCAGCACAGGAAAGACATGTACCTATTGGAGTGGGTCCAGAGGAGGGCCACTGAGGTGATCACAGGGATGGAACCTTTGCTGTGTGGACAGGGTATGAGAGATGGGGTTGTTCAGCCTGGAGAAGAGAACTCTCCAGGAAGACCTGATTGCAGTACTTAAAGGGGGTTTGTAAGAAAGATAGGGACAACCTCTTAGAAGGTCTGCAGCAACAAGAAAAAGGGTAATTGTTTTAAACTAAAAGAGGGTAGGTTTAGACTAGATGTAAGGAAGATATCCTGCTGAGGGTGGTGAAACACTGGCATAGGTTGCCCAGAGATGTGGAGATGCTCCATCCCTGGAAACATTCGAGGTCTAGTTGAGGATGTCTCTGCTTGTTGCAGGGGAGACTGGATTAGATGAGCTTTAAAGGTCCCTTCCAACCTACAGTATTGAAGGATTCTATGACTGGCGGTCTAAGAAAACATCACCTTTCATAAGAAGGTAAAAAATGACATTTCGGCAAAGAGAAACATGGCATACCTATGGGTGCAGTTCTGTTTTCCATCAGTTTTCCCAGCTGCCTTCTTCTGTGTCACCTGTTGGTTTCATAGACATTTTAGTTTCTTGCAATTTTAGATAGGTCAGTGAAGCACCTGATAGAAGCAGATAGTTGCTGTGGATGTCTGTCTAGTTAAAGCTCCAAATTGTGTTTCTGTTATTAGATACTGCTAGAGAAGACTACTCCTGAGAAAAGGAAAATGCTTAAGCATCTCATCTAAGTGTCAAAATTTAGCTAAATTAATCTGGGTGTTGGTCAAGCCATATCAATAAATCATGATTACAAACCATACGTGCACTTTTAAAACAGATAATGCAGAGACATAAGCTGTTCACCGAATCTGTTTTTGTCTCCATAGTCATTTTCTGGGATATGAAATCTTAGCATAGTTTTAATCTGTAATATATAGAGCTGAGTGAGATTGTACGTAGTGATTTCTCTTCATTTTTGTCTTTGCAAATAAGGAGTTCTTAATGTGTGTTGCAGAAGGTCTTCCATCCCTGTTGTGATTTATGGTTAGCAAACTGCTGGGGACAATTTCAGTTGGTGGGTAAGAAACACCATCTCGTTTATCTTTATATCATATCTGTTGCAAATTAAACTAAAAACATAGAGTTTGCACACTAAAATGGTTACACTGCAGAGCAATGTGCCTATAAAACAGCATGCTAACAAGCACGACATGATAAATGAAATGCAATAAACTTCTATAATTTCAAATTCTTCTAGAGACAGATGCTAAGGCTATCACCTGTTGAGCTTCACTTGATGACAGCATCACAGTGTCTCCAAGAAAGTACTCATTGGACTTGCTTTGTAAAAAGTGAGTGGTTACTAGCACACACTCAGTTAACTTCACATATGCTTCATCTGAGATATGATTTGTAATTCAAACAATGAAATGCAGAGACAGTGGTAGTTTGCTTGCTGGATTACAGGTGCTCCAGAAGAGGAATGACCTGTTTTCTTCAGTAGATGGCAGCAGTACAGATACATGCTAAATGCCAGACTCCAAAAGCCGTTTGTAAAAATAAAGCTGCTCTTTTCATATACCATTAGTATAGTAAGTGTAGTACCTGACCATCCATTAGTCAGATGTCAAACCTCATCCCCAGCTTCAATAATGACGATTCATACGTTTGCAACAACTTCGTTTAAAAGAAAAAAAGTGGGAAAGTGAACCCCAAATCCACCCCTTACTGATCAATGCTACTTTATTTTTATGTGCATTTATCAGCATTAACTATCTGGCTGTAAGTGCAGAAACATTTTTCCTCATAAGGTGTCCCATGGCTCTACCCATAAGGTTTTACATCAACATAATAAGTCTTCAGGAAGACATCGGTACAGTGCAGTTTTTGGAAGGCAGAAGAAGCAAGGAGTGTCTCAAGTATTTATTTGTCCTCCATAAAATATGTCTGTTTTGGACCACACAGATAAAAATTAATTTGATTCAAATGTATATATCTCAGTTGACTATTCTTAAATTATCAGAAAAGTTAAAATGGTCCCTTCAGCATCCCTGAAATTCTGTACTTGTGTCTTTATTTTTGAAGATGGATGAGACAAGAAGAGAGGTGTGTTCCTAAACAGATTCGGAAGTGCATCATAAAACTGAAGCCCTGCCCTGTGTGATCCTACTCTTCTTAGATACAAGGAACTTCAATTCTTATTACTCTACCTGGTTTAGCACAGCAAATCATAGAATCGTAGAATCATAGAATCGTCTCAGTTGGAAGGGACTTTTAAGATCATTGACTCCAACCATCAACCTAACACTACCAAAACCACCTCTAAACTGTGTCCCTAAACACCACATCTACCTGTCTTTTATATACCTCCAGGAATGGTAACTCTATAACTTTGCCCTTCAGGACTGCCTCCCAAGGGCCTCTGTTAACCAGGCTTCTGAAAAGACCAAAGCCTGCCCTCCAGAAGTCCAAGGTGGCAGTTCTACTAACCTGCCTCCTTACTCCTTCAAGAATCTAAAACTTGTTATGCCCAAGACGGTCTCCAACCATCACATCCCCCACAAGTCCTTCTCTCTTTACAAACAGGTCCTGTAAGGTACCTTCCCTACTCAGCTCCCTCACCAGCTATGTCACCCTCAATGCACTCCAGGAACCTCCTAGACTGTTTCCTCTCTACTGTATTGAATTCCCAGCAGATATCTGGTAAGCTGAAGTCCCCCACGAGAACAAGGGCTAATTATTGTGAGACTTCTCCCAGATGCTTCTAGAATATTACATCTGCCTCTTGATGCTGGTTGAGTGGTCTATAACAGACTCCCACTATGTTATCTGCCTTGTTGGCCCCCCTCCAGATTCTTACCCATAAACATTCAACCCTGTTGTCACCATTATTAAATTCTAGACATTCATAACAGTCCCTAACATAAAAAGCCACACTCCATCACCTCTTCTTCCTTGCCTATCCCCTCTGAAGAGTTTATAGACATACGTTGCAGCACTCCAATTGTATAAGTCATTCCACCACATTTCCGTGATGGCAACTAAATCATAGTTTTCCTGCTGCACAATAGCTTCTAGCTCTTCCTGTTTATTGCCCATGCTGTATGCATTACTGTAGAAGCACTTTAGTTGGGCTATTAGTCCCACCACCTTTTTGCTGGAAGCCCTAATTCTTACCTGACCATTCCCAGGCACGGCTGTACTTTCTAACCCATCAAAGACTGTCACATCTCTGCTGCTACGTAGATCTCCATCTCCTAACTTAACTGAGTCAGCAGACTAAGAGACCTCGCTAGCATGCTGTCCCACAGATATTGACATGCCATCCCCCAAATTTACCTCTAAAGAGCTTGGTTTCATCCCCTTATCCCTTCCTCTCTAGTGAGTGATCTAGCTCCAGGGCTATGAAAATACAGTTGTGTATTCAATCTGGTCTGGTAAATATTTCATTACTTATACATAGAGGTTGAATGCAGGGATCACATCATGCACCTTAGATGCAGGTGAGAAGCAAAGGGAGGCTCCTACACATGATTGAACTGAGTTGGTTCAGCATAAAATTATAACCTCAGATTTATACTTTCTATACTCCCTGAAAATATCCTGAGGCATTCAGGGTCTCGCGCCTTTAAGACTTCTGCCCTTCACACTCATCACAAGAAATAGAATAGTAGATCTCTGGAGCAAAAATTGTATCTGTCTTAGGGAAAAGCAAAGCCTAAAATGAAAAAAAGAAAACATTCACAATTTTGATGGATAGATTACATTCTGGGGTTTTTGTTGGCTTTTGTGGGTTTTTTGTTTGTTTGTTGGTTTGTTTTGGGTTATGCTGTTTTCTTTCTTTTTTTTTTTTTTAATTATTTAAAATACCCTGTTTTTGTAGTAACTAAGGTGGCAGACTATTGTAATTCTGTGAGATGGGGAATTTCTTTGGTGTAAAAAAACATCTATTACTCTAGTTTTTGACAAAGCTCAAATGCATATGATGAAAAATGGTAAATAGTTCAGAGGTTTAAATGCCATGGGATACATTGAATAGTGCTGGATATGTTCCTGAAATTTGTAGCTGAGTTTTTTACCTCTGCATTTATTTTTCAGGGTCTTAGGTATTGCAAGTGCTTTTGTCTTTCCTCGCTATACTTCACACGGCTGATTTGTATCTAAAGTAATCTTCCATAGTTTACAATACCAACTTTAACTAACTTTAAAAAAGTTTTGCTTTAGGTTTGAATAATGATAACTGCGGGCCTAATTATAAAATATAGAATCATCTGTGTGACAGTTTATAAACATAAATGTTCCCTACAAGAAACTATAAGTAAGGAAATAAAAAAAAATCTTAACATTTCATATTGATTGCTGGGTCAATGCTGTTCTTGAAACTGTAAAATATGAATGAGCAGCCTTTGAACAGAGTAAGATACTAGATACCTTTGATCAAATCTGGAATGCATTTCTGCACTAAAAAGAACAAATAGAGGATAACCCTCAGATGATCAGACCTGTATCCACAAGGGCTTCCTCTGTGTAGCCTAAAAACTAAATACATATTGACCAAATGAGAGGTTTCAGAAGATATGATCATTGTGATTCATTCAAGGAAATATACAACAGAAAAGGACAAGTTTTATTTAGATCTTTCTAAAGGGACTGATTCACAATTAACAGGAGGAAATAAACAGAAAAATCTGTAGACTGGACATTAGAAAATACTTAATTATGGAGGGATCTGTCAGATTGTGAAAGATTTTGTAAGAGAAAGCAGAAGAAAGGAGGAGAGGGTTTACAATGAGTATCCCAAATCCTATCTCTTCCACTGAGGGAGGAACATGCTCTTGATGGTGGATATTTCCTCCACTCTGGCCTTTGATCTGCTTAGATCCACTTGGCACAAATGTATTTGTATAAATTTTCTCCTACAGAGTCTACTTTCTTTTCATTCGTATCCAGCTAGTATTTGAATGTTGTGCATTAATCTACCTCAGCCCATTAGCACAAAGAGTTACCATTTGTAACTCAGTGAGTGTAGGGAGTTGTTAGACTTTTACCATGTACAGCACTCACAAACCTAAGCTAAAACAATATACATAGTAGCCACTTGACCAAAAGACAGATACTATTAGAGCTAAAGCAAGCTAAGACTAGCTCAGGACAAACCTGGACCCAGCCTGAGATCCACTGTCACGTCCTTACAGCACCAGCAGCCTTTTCCTTGGTCAAAGGTAGGTTGCAATATTTCCTTCAACAAACTTCCTTCAACACTAAGTCTGTACAATTTAATATGAGCACTTAATATTATCCACAAATGGAGTATGAATTTCTCAGAGACGTCAGCATTTATAAGTATTTCACACAATTTGCAATGACGGCATTCCAGAAAGGTTAGGGAAAGGGAAGAAAGTGAGATCATTAGGATGGACATGTTGCTGCTAGACTTCAAAAGGATTTAGGTCTAGTAGTGTTTTCTGGCTGTCGTTTACATTACTAAAACTGTTCAGGGGAAGTCCACAGAAGGTCAGTAAGTTATTCTTAGCCAACTTCTTAGTCTCCTTTGACACATGAAAGGTGTGGGCAAGAGTATCTTCTCTCATTTAAGAAATGGAGATCAAATTAATCTCTTTAAAATGAGCCCGAATCACTCCAGTTTAACACATATTACCATCTGAAGCTCCAGAAAATATGGCAGTCAGAATTAACATCCACTATATTTCTCTCTCTGATTGTAAAATTCACAGCAACTGAATGATAAAGCAGTATTAGTTGTTCTGAACAGAAATTTGTGCCCAATCTGTATAACCTCTTGAATTAGGAGGTCAGGCAATAACATTTCTGTAAGTCAGTTTGAGTCTGTTCCAGTCTTTCCCTCAGTGGAGGAAGCCTTGGTTCCTAATCCTGGCACCAGGAACAAATTTAAGCGCCATCTCATCTCCTGTTTCTTTAATTACTTTGAAAGATCATTGATTTTAAAGGAAGATTTTAATGGAAGAATCTTTAATGATACTGGATTTGGAAAAGAGTTTCAACTGCCTATTATGTTGAAGGGAAATATAACCTGAAGAAGAGTTTTGAACCACATTGCTTTTGCATCCCTATGCACAAAGTAATTTGCATTCTCCTCTTGGCAAGGCAAGAAACCAGACAGATTGATAGGAAAACAGGTTTCCTGGCTGATTGTTAAAGATGTTTCTTTGATTTGTGCAGAACAGCATGAAGCTGACACAGGATAAGTAATGCAACAATACAGGAGAAGGAAAGGGTAATTTCAAGGTGCTCAAAAACCTGGCTTTGGAGCTCTCATAGGATTGCTCTCAGTGGATATTCACACAACATTTTAATTTCCTTAAAACATTTTTATCATTGAAAGCAAAAGGGAAGCAAAGAGAAAGCAACCAACAAACTTATAGTCAGGTCTAAATTGCAGAACATTCCATTTGCTTTTCAGACCTGCAGTGTTTTTTCTTCTCTGAAAGCAATGGTAGTTTCTTTTGATTTGATAGCTAATTGCCTCACAGAAAGGTACAATAGCATCTCAGGACAGATTAGATGTTTAGTCTGAACTAGACAACTGTGCTCCCTCTATAGCCAACTGCGGGAGATTAGTGCCTCTGGAAGGCAATTCATTTTATTTTATGATGGGTATTTAAGAGGGAGATCTACAGAAAGTCATTCATCTTAGCTGTATCTCTCCATTAACTATGGAGAGTCTAAGGGAATAACTTAAATTAGACACTTAACTTCAAGACAGCTAAAACTAGAGGTGAGTCCCACCCCTTGTTACTGTACGATATATGACTTCATCATTCACAAATATTATGTTCATCTGCAGATAAGGATTTTAAGGATTTTCTGGTGACTAGACTGGCCTTTATGTGGCATCCTTCCCACCAAACTCATCTACATTGAGGACATGGCCTGCTGAACTCACTAGGACTTTTCAATTCATGACATTATTACAGAATTCACAGCTCTTACACAGCTGAAAATACAGGGTGTTGTGGTCAAACCCAAGTGTCAGGAATAAATTTTGCCTTACAAGTTCCAGTTTTTTTTTCAGGGATTCTTGGTCTTCTTTTCTCACCTTTTAGTCAATATCAATATTAAAGAGCCTTTCCTCACCATATTCATAAAGAAAATATTCAGCATGAGTGCAGAATTCAGGTTCCCTATTCAGTGAATGAGGTCACTGGATGTAACTTGGAAAATGCTGCAGGTAACAGAGTGCTGTGAACTGCTTACACTGCAAAATTCTCAATTATTTTTCTTGGCATTCCTAACCAAAATCTTAGCCAAAACAGAACATGGACAGATAAAATCAATGACAAAGCTTGAAACGGAAACAACTGAAAACACAGAAATAATTAGTGCCCAACTGTCTTTGTTTAAGCTGCCATTTACTTATGAGCAATTGGATCTTACTATTTCTGCCAAATTTGTGTTTTATTGTGGCCGGGAAAACAAGAAAAAACAAATCTTTTCTTGAATTTGAGACAGCTGTGCTCTTTTGAAGGTGCCTGTGAGTTCCCAAGCAAGAATCAGTGTTAACATAGAAACTGCTTCCCTTGTTAGTTAGGAATCATAAATTCATTTCCTGAAGAGAGAAGGGAAATAGGCTTTGTATAATTATTTAGGGTTGTGGATCTATGATTCTGCTGTAATGCTGAACTAGAAATGAATTTCTTACCTTGCAAATAAATTTCTTCATTGGAATGATGTCCAAATTTTTGCTAGGCTAAAGTAATTTGAGGCTTAGATGTCTTCAAGGAGTACTATTAACAACCATTTTGCTGAATGTACTGAGGATTGTGTACTCATTAAATTGGGCAATATTTTAGGTTGAAAGTGACCTCTGGACGTCATCTGTTGTGACACTCAATCAGAGGTGTGTGTGGGAGTCAACTTCAAAGTTACAGCTTAGGCACGTCTTGAATATTGGTGGTGGGGAGGGGGTGGGGTTTGTTTGGTTTTGGGTTATGGTTTGGTTTGGTTTGGGTTTTGTTTTGTTTTGTTTTGTTTTTCTGATTTTACTGCAAGGATACTGTAGGAAACCATCCTAAAAGCCCAGCTAAATGTAAGGTAAAAAACTTCCACCCTCCTTCATTATCTACCAAGCCAGTCACCTCCTCATAAAGGTAACCTAGTTCATTAGGAACAATTTTCCTGTGGTAAATCCAGGCTGGCCACTTCACATTCTTATCCTTTTCATATCTGGACATGGTTCAATGAAGATTTGCTTCACAGTCTTCCTACTGTTACATTAAAAATCTTGTTATGGTCAAAATGGAACACAGTTAGTGAGTGCAACTAAGAATGTATTGCTAGTTGAAATCACGCCCAGTCTATCAAAATAAAAGTTATTATTCCAATGAGACTGACAGTAGCATTTCCATTTAATGATGCAATTAAGACCGACACACATGAACTCTACAATTTCTAACTCTTTCCTTAGTTTACCCTCAGATATTCTTATAAAGTCAACCAGCTAACATTTCCGGAATAATGGGAGTTTAAGAGGTTGCAAAATAATCAATAAAACAGTCCTAATAATCCAATAAAATAGTCCAAATAATCCTAATAAAACAGTAAAAACAATAAAACTTTTATTCCAACCCTCCTCATTTGAGGTTTTCTTGGGTATGTTTTTATAAGCTTTCTAACAGTTTCATACTTCCTCTTTCTTCATCAATTCCTAACAGAATTAAATCACCTTAAATTAACTCTTATCTTAAGTTATTCATTAACTTTCCTTAGCACCAATTAACATAAAGGATTAATGATTGTTACTCAGTGATTATCAGATATTCACCATGTGTAGTATTATAAGAATTAAGGTGAAACAGTTTAGGCAATAGCCACTTAACCAAAAGACCTTTGTTAACAGCCAAAGCAAGCACAATCAGGTCAGCACATAGCCCATTGCCTCTTAGTATTACAGCAGAAATTGTATGTATTGGCCTACACCAAGGAACACAAGTAGGATGGCAAGCTGTAGGTGTTGCCATTTTTGAAGGTAATCATGACAGTCTACACATGTACATGAGAGAGTTTTGATTTTCTCCAGTAGAATTGTTTCCTTTTATTTAAGTAACACTCATTAATACAGGAGCCAGAACTTGATTTGTCCATATTCTCATGTTAGATCATGGAGGTACTGAATCATCTTTTCATATTTGCTTTCTAAACCTAATGAATATAATCTAAAGGAATAGAATCGGAAATAAGGTGTGGAGAGAGAAATACTGTTCTCTTTGTTTGCCATCAGGACCTTTAAATCTAAATTTCTAAGAGATTTTCTCTAATTGCATGGAAAATATGATAGAATAAATAAACTGCAGTTTCCTGAGTGCTACCTCAGTAACTTAATTCCAAAACTATTTTTATTTGAGTTTTTCAAGACTGGTGAAAAAAAAAATAAAAAAACTCGGGATTTTTGAGGATTTAAGTCTGCCAAAAATTATCTCCCCCTATTTATGTATATTGGTGAGAATTATTTTTTTCCTATTTATTGCTATTTATTTTGTTCAGCCCAGATACTTTTTCTATTCCCTTTTGTTGTTGTTGATGTTGTTGCTTTGACATGCAATATATTACTTCTTCTACCAGATCCTTTGTTCTAAGTTCCTCTCTTCTTGCCTTTTAAAATATTCCCTCTTTTCAGTGATAGGAAATTGGTATGTGGTTAGAAAGACTATCAAAGTCTTCTCACATTATGCCATCAGTGCAATAAAAGCAACCATGGCTAACCAGATTGTTGAAATTAAAATTAGACTAAAGTCAAATTAGTTGAGTTCAGGGTGAAGAGCTGTTAAGCAGACTGTATTCTTAAAAAGAAAACATGTTTTTGCCATTTCACTTAACACAATGTTAAATATGTCTATTTTTATTAAACAGCTATAATTATGCAGACTCATTTTTGGTATCAACTATTATCTAGTACTACATGCATTAGATCCATCCCTGTTACAGACAACCAGTTGTCCTGACTAATTCTACTGAAATCCTTATGTTACAGACTATACTGAAACAAACCATTTATTCTAAGCCTGCTTTGGATAGATGAGCATAGGAAAACCCCTGCCCTACTCTTCTTTCATTTATGGCCTGCATATTTTCAGAAACTTAACTAAAGTAAGTGTGAACTCAGGCCATTTGGATATATGTTGAAAGCTAAGATGCTTTTTTGAATTTGATATAAGCCCCTTCATGTTACAATGTTGTGCAGGAAATCTCATGAGCATATGATTTGTTATTATTATGACAGCTCATTAAAGCTGTCTGGAAAACAACATTTCATATTATGAAAAAAAAAAAAAAAATTGTTTCAAAATTAGTTTTTGTTCTGATGCGGAATCAAAATTGGATCTGTTTGATCTAAATGGAAAAAAAAACACATTGAGATCAATGACCTATAACTGGTTTTCTGTCTTCCTTGTGTATGTCCTGACATCTCAGCTATTACCCAGGTCAGTGTGACTCTGAGACCAGAATTTAATACTGGACTTGAGAGAACTTCATCACTTTTGTCAAAATAGATGTTTTCACATGCACAAAAAAAGCCCAGTTTTCATGAATATGCATGGATATCTCTTAAATTTCTGTCTAGCTATTTAGCTCAACCTACAGGACTCTGTAATAAGCAACAGTCTTACCAATGCTCCTACATTGAACTTAAGGTCTGTATCCACATGGTTTCTTTGCTGAAGACAGGTTACAAATGGCTAATTTGTGTCAGTCATAGCAGACTCTGAATCCATGGTCAAAAAGATTATCTGGAGCTTACATTTCTTTAAATGTTTTTACTTAGATTTAATTGTTAATGAAAACTCTGTTGCATAAAGACAAAAGACAAATAGGTATATTTTCAGATTTCTCTTAAAAGCAGTTTGACATTTGTATTTTTCAATCGAGACAGAAGTAGCACTGAAAGAACTGACTGGTGTTTGCTGTAATCCAACCCTGCCCCAAAAAAAACCCAACAAAAATGAATAATGAACAAATGTCCCTGAAATTATTCAAATACTTCTGAATAGATTTGGTGTAGGTTAGCTTTCATTATAAGAGCCGAGTGGGATCAGTTTTCCAGGCTGGTTATCACATTCTATGTAAGCCAGCGAAAACCACATCAGTTCTAAAAAAAGAAAACAAATTAAAACAACTGTATATTTCTCTAATGAGACCTGTTGTCTTAATTAGCATTCCTGTGAGGCATTACACAAAACAAACTGAGCAAGAGTGTTCTGTACAAACAACCTACTTTGATCTGCCATCATGTACCTTGCTTTAAGTCTTTGCATTGTTCTCCATTTTCCCTATTACTTTTACCTGACTTTACACCTGGTGCATAGTGCACTGGTAGCATCAAATGTAATGCTGTGGAATTTTGCCTGCACACTATGTTAGAATATGTTGGAAATCAGCAGATGCTTATATTAACCTAGACATTCAAATTTATCACACCGTTGAACCAGGGTCTTGTTTCAAGGTATCTCTCCTACAACCCACATAGCTATCTTCCAGATACCTTCCTTCATAATTATGTAGGAAAGTACATTAGTTTCTTAATGTATTGTTAGCTACAATATATAAAAAAAAAAAAAAAATAAAAAAAAAATAAAAAGGCTTTCTAAAATTCCTCAACTCTTCCTTACAATGATGTTGCCAAATTCCTAACCTCCAGGCATAAGAGTCCCAGATTAGGATATCTTCTTCTGTAACCTTATTATATGCAAACTGGTTTATTTTCTGAGTAAATCCAACTCATTTTAACTCATATAGTCCTCTGAAAAAGTACAGAAAACTCTTTGTTCCAGAATACCGTACATTTTGAGCATCTTGCTAAGCAGCTGTAAAGAATCATCAACATAATTTCTAGCAAATAATTTCCTCTTTTCACCATTATTATAACAGTTTTGTAGATGGAGAAATCAAGGCTGAGATAAATAAGGTGAAATTAGGTGAAACATGGTAAGTCACAGCCAAAGCTATCCCACAGTTGTCTTTTAAATTCAAGTCACCTGATATGATTCCTCCTTTCTTCTCGAAACTTTAATCTGCAAATATAAAATCATGCAACAAATTAAGGACGAATAATTGAAGCATAGAACCAGAAAATGCATTTTTATTTAAAGTTTGTTTACCATCTCTTTTGCCCTCCTTAAGGAGAACATAATTCACAAATTTTAAAATTGTTTCAAAGAATGAAATGGAACAATGGAATTCAAACATTGGCAAATATCCATTTGGCACTTCAATAGATCTAATATTGCTACTTGAGCAAAAGAAACCTCAGGGACTCCATTCTGCTTTCACTTATGTCAGTAAATCTAGAGTAACTTCACTGCAACTGCTGTAGTCAGTAGTTATTCCCGATTTACATTTATGAAGTAGAGAGAAAATGGGGCTTTAATTGATCAGCAAAACCTGTGCCAGTGTAGATTTTTCTCCAGAATTCACCTTGCTAATTTAAAGAAAAATAAATAATAAGATTCAAATACCACAGCAAGCAGTTAAGTAAATTATATATCAAATAAGAACCAAAAAGCCTGGAGAATAGCAAACAGAAGTTTTGCCTTACAGGTCTCATTTCTTATGTAGATTTAAATAATTCAATTGTTGAATAAATCTTCTATATTCTATTTATTCAAGCATTTTCAACTTTCATTTCCCAACAACCAATCAACAAGTCATGAGGAACAAAAGATATTTTTTGATCATTGACAAAAGTGATGTGAAAATAAGTTACATACCCAAGTTTCTGCACATTGTATAGGAAAGGTCTAGATAATACTATGCTGCCTACAACTATCCTCAGAAAGAGTGGTATTGGGAAAAAAACCACTTTCTTCCCTAGATTTAAATAATTCATTGGTTGAATCACTGAATACATTTCAGGTTTTGTCATGCATTCACAGATTTCCTGTGATACTTTTGCTGACAATAAAATTTAAAGCAAAACAAAACAAAAATATACCGAGACTTCTCTTAAAGAGGTAACAGTCAGATAAGAAACCATAGTTTCAGAAAACTTCTATCATATTGAAGAAGATTGCTGCCTTCTTCTTAGTAGTAACTTTTATGATAGTTCAAATACAGAGGGTTTTTATTATATATATTAAACAATTTTTCAGTCTTTTATCTGGAGTTCTTTGATCAAATACAAGCTACAGGGAATTCAGAAAAGCTTTTTTTTCACTTTCCATGTTCTCTTTCTGAAATCAAAGTGATGCGGTTATCACGTTGTCAAGTGCTATTGTTTGACAAAAGTAGGCACAATATTGACAAGAGCTGAATTGACCCTTATTCTCTTTAAAATTTTGCAGTTGTCTCTGTTGTTTGGCTGGAGAAGTGTTTCAAATCCATAGTTATTGTGTTTGCATCCTTTAAGGCAGTTATTGTCTTGATAATTACATGCACAGAATTGCCATACCATTGCTATAGAATCTGGACACTTAGAACTCTACCTAAGATTTGTTGATTCTGCATAGATAAATGAAGACATGATACTCCACAAATGCAGATGGCTCTGGGGCAGAAACTAACTAATAAAGAAGGGTAACACAAAGAATCTTGCAACAACTTTCTCTGCAAATAATGCGCTAGTTTCTGGGCTTCTTAAGGAATGAGGTGCAGCCTGGGAACATGCAATTTCATGTGGTAATTCCACAGTGGTAACATTTTGTCTGTCCACTTGTCTCACAAATGCCTTCACCTCATAGCTTTCAGCACAATCCATCAAGAATGCTCTGTGAACTACATTACTAACCTGATACAAGGCAAAAATAACTTTTCTTCCAATTTTGGTATTGCATAAGGCCTACATTTCACTTTACTTTCTTAATCAGCTGAAGTGTGAGAATGGAAAGATTGGCTTGAATCCCTGTGGAAGTGAAGAGAAATAACTGCTTCCTGTGAGACACCAAAAGTTTAGCTGACTTTGTGTCATGTTATTTGAGTATGTGTTGTACAGAAAATGTTCTCTGAGGTCTTCATCCACTGCTTATTTAGAAGAAAACAAATGTTTTGCACTTTACTAGCCATGTAATAAGGGGGAGGAAGGGTGTAGGAAAGGCAGATGAGCATCCTTCATCCCAGCAAGCCATCAGGGTATTGCTGAAGACATAAGGATAAATGATCTGGCATCTTTGACTTGGCATTGGGTTGTACAGCACAGATGTATCTAACAGTGTCAAAGTATTAAAACCCTATGTCAAATATCTTCCCTTCAGCTTCTCAGCTGATCTAAAGGCAGAGCAGAGCTAGCAATGGTTCCTTTTGTTCATTACTACTGTCTGAGCTGTCATAGATGCATTCTATAACTGGGCATGGTGTGAGGGTCATGTCTCTGCAACCTTTTAAGACAGTATTAAACTTCAGTTGTTCAAGTGTTAGCTCTCCAAAGTTTTATTCTCATTTCAGTATTAATTAATTTTGTATACTGGAAAAAATACTGTTTTCAAATTGAAATAGTAATAAAAAAGTGCATTTAAAGAACAAAGTTGTGAAATAGGGAGGAAAATATAAAAACATACATGAAACAAAGTGACATTTCTGGTTTATTATAACTTAATATTTTTCTTTTTCTCAAAGTAAAAAAATTTCTTTTTTTCCCCCAATAACTTTCTGAATGATAGATTTTCTCATTAAACACTGTCATTAATATTCACTTAGATCAAAAAACCAACTCTGAAAGTGGCTGAAAACATTTTATTTTCCTCATCACTCCACACTGTAATTCATCATCACACTGAATGCTGGACTATATATTCCTGGCTAGCCCAGATAAAAGTCTACTTAAGAAAGTAATATTTCTTAAAGTAAAAGTTAGTAGTTGGAAAAAGTATACAAACAACCTGATACTGAAGAAGAAAAGCTGTGGGAATTGCATGTACCTGGAAAGACTTCAGTGTTCCCTGGGATACTGTGAAAAAATTATGTAATGATGACTTTTGCATAAGGAATATTTGGTGAAAGAGATACAGAAACAGAAGCATTAGTTAAGTCTTTTTGTTCTCATTAAATATTTCCTGAAATATCTTTAGAGACAAAAAAAGAGGAGAGCTTGCACACATGCATGCATAGAAGGATATATTCAAGGAGACTTCCTCTGTCTATTGAAGCTTTATTTTTCATTTTACATATTCGGAGTTTCCATCCAGGAATGTTCTGGCTTTTCTTTTTTTTACCTCAAGAGTTTGCAAAAGAAAAGAAGAAAAAAAATAAAAAACTGTGCTGTGCTCATACATTTTTGCAATTTCTTGGGTTAGCTCAGGGTGGGAGGTGGAGCTTGCTCTTCCTTTTTCTTTCATTAGTTGCTTTGAGATTCACATCTTTTGTTCTTCGAACTCTCTTATTTGAAATTCTTCTCTTTAAGTCAGCGGGGAGCAAGGGTTGATGAGCCCCAGCCTCAGCTACAGCCTTGGGGCAAAGAATCTTCTTTTTGAATAATAGTCTTATGGTTTTGTTTTATTTTATTTTTCCCTGAAATGTATCTTGGATATGTTGATTTGTGAAAGCCTCTTCTGAGGTTTGCACTTGTCCTCTTTTCTTTATAGTTTTCTGACTTTTTTTATTTTTCCCTTACGGTATTACAAGTTTACAGAATGTGTATACTTTTTTTTTCCAGAATCTCAATCATGGTTTGGTTTGGTTTGGTTTGGTTTGGTTTTTCTATTATGGTGGCTTTGATAGATATATATTTCCATTCTGTGTTTTATTTTTCTTAAACTGATGTAAGATTAGAGTAAACATTTGCCACCTGGCTTCCTAGATATTTAGTGAGAACTAGTATTGAATATCATGGTGCATTCAGTTTTCATACATAAAGGATTTTTACTGGGACATTACATGCCACATTTCATTGTTTAAACCGGCACTTAGAAAGATGAATACCATGTAGGTCTGGGAATTTTGTTAAGAGATGAGAGGTAAAATTTTCTGCAATGTTTTTGATTTATTCTTAGTTTTCAGGTTTCCTTCTGTATAATCTAGTGCTTAAAGCACTTACTTAAGAATCAGCATTCCTGAGCCTGAATGGGTTTAATTCTGCATCTTCTGTTACCCAAGGACAGGCCCTATCCCCCAAATATACGTAAATTCATGACTCCTGTTGAGCCATTCCTGGCTACACACTGGCTCATCAATATTCATAGGGAGAGAGCATGAAAAAGAAAACATAATTTGGAAGCCTAATGCCTCTGATACTCCACTGAGAGAAAGGAGGCCTGTGTTCTAATCCTTGTTTTCCATATTTATCTCTTAAATTACCAGTCAAAGGGGAAATCTGGGGTTTTCTCATTTCACACTGGTACTGCCATTTCACTGCAGTGTAACATTTCAGTCTTCATGAGCAACATATTCATTCTTCACAATCCCATGAAGTTCTTTCTGTCTGAAAGGGCTGCACTGAAAGGTGTCTGGTATTCCTTTCTTGATAAAAGCAGGGCCCAGCTTCTTGATTGGGGAAATTATCCCATTCAAAAATGCTGTATTCAGTCACAGTTAATCACACAATTTGGTTTACTTATTTGAATTTGCTTCATTTTGCTTTGGTTAGTAGAGTAGTTTGGATTTTGATATTAGCCATTCTGGGAAGCGTGTGTGACATTTTGCTATAAGAGGCTATTGTTTACTACACATATCGATTCTTAAATGTTCCCCAACCAGTATTAAAGATGCTGAAAGCACCCATAGTCACTGTTTGATTAATTTGTACATGTTTCTCTTTTCATTTTAATGTATGTTCCCTGTCCCCTGGGAAATGTCTCTGGCATATTCATTGTGACCTCTTACTCTTTAACACAGATTTTTGGAATAAATACATTCAAAACCTTTTACCCTAATGTAATCTTGCATCTTTCTATTTTGGCCTGGGGAAGAGGGGAACGAGTTCTATATGTTTTTACCAGTCCAATTCATTCAATTTCTAGTAGAAAGCAGTATCTTCATAATACTAGATGTAATCAACATCTTCGCTGTTGTAGGAGTTAGTCTCCAGACTTTGATTTTATTACAATTAAGGTTTAAGAGAATATAATTTTGCTGTTGGTTTCATATTTTATTTCTTGTTATTATTGTTAATATTCTTCTTCTTCTGTATTTTGTGTTTCATCTTCTTTGTACAGCCTCCTCCCCTTCATTCTAGAAAGAAACTTAGGCTCACCACAAAATCTCGTAATCAGAAGAAACCGTTGAGATGGTTTTCAGTGTACAGTATGTCATTAAAAATGTTCATAACGCTACCCAAAAGGTGATAGAAATAATAATAATAAAAAGTCTAAAGCTTTAGACTTTTCTGTTATATTAACATTAACTAAAATAATATTCATCTTATTCTAAACTAATTTTTATATACATTCAGTCTAACATTTTCTAACTATTTTTGATTATGATGCTTCAGTACAAAATTCAAGCAGCTAATCAGTGTAAAATCTCAACATTTTGATGAGATTTTATTTCTTTAAAGGATTTAATTCTTTAAAGGAATTGATAATGGCAAAAGACAAAATTTCAAATGTGACGTTAACTTTCTTACTTTCTTCTTTATGTCTTGATTTGAAATCAAAATCTATACAACTTCCTGTAAAATAGACATTATCTTCTGAACAGCTCAAAAGGTAGAACAGATCACAAGTTAAGATAATGGACTGTTGTTAGAAACTGATAGAGCAGAATCAGATATATTTATAAAAAATACACTTCATTGCAGCTCCTAGGTGGAATTTATGGCTTGTGTGACATGGAAGAGAAGAGGAGAGGTGGAGAACAGGAGAGGTGCCTGAGGACTGGAGGAAGGCCAACATCACTCCAGTCTTCAAAAAGGGCAAGAAGGAGGACCCTGGGAACTACAGACCAGTTAGTCTCACCTCTGTCCCTGGGAAGGTGATGGAGAGACTCATACTAGATGTCATCTCCAAACAAGTTGAAGAGTGGGGGGTTATTGGAAGTGGGCAACACGGGTTTACCAAGGGTAAATCATGTATGACCAATCTGATAGCCTTCTATGATGCCATAACCGG
>NW_015090911.1:2290697-2309108 GCF_001431845.1 Calidris pugnax | reverse complement strand
AAAGAGTCCAGCGAAGGGCAACAAAGATGATTCAAGGATTGGAGCATCTCCCTTATGAGGAGAGACTGAGAGAGCTGGGACTCTTTAGTCTGGAGAAGAGAAGGCTGAGGGGAGACCTTATCAACGCCTACAAGTATCTCAAGGGAGGGTTGAAGGAGGAGGGAGCCAGACTCTTTTCAGTGGTTCCCACCGAGAGGACGAGGGGCAACGGGCACAAGTTGGAACATAAGAGGTTCCACTCAAATATGAGGAGAAACTTCTTCACGGTGAGGGTGACGGAACCCTGGAACAGGCTGCCCAGGGAGGTTGTGGAGTCCCCTTCTTTGGAGATTTTCAAAACCCGCCTGGATGTAGTCCTGAGTAACATGCTCTAGCTCTAGGCAATCCTGCTTCAGCAGGGGAGTTGGACTAGATGATCTCTATGGTCCCTTCCAACTCTAGAAATTCAGTGAAATTCAGTGAAATTCAGTGAAATTCTCAAACTGGAGATCTATAAAGAGATCCTTTGTGGTGTTTTGAGGGTTGTTGCTTTATGGGCTTTTTAAAATATATTGGTGTGTGTATAGGAATGCCTGTACAAACCCTCTGACCCTTCATCTAGGGTCTGACCTAGGTTCTGGTGTCTATGGAAAGAATTTGAGATATATGAAAGTATGGAGATATTTCTCCCCTGCTGTATTTTCGATTTCCAGTAGTCAGTGGTATTGGGACTCCCTGAATCACAGATTGTATAGAGCACGTCATTACTAACAACTCAGGTTGATTCTTTCTTGCTTATATGGGCAGGAGTTTTTAAAAGGCAGCTTGCCACCTTCTTCAGCTACAGATTTGCCTTGGTAGGCACAGCTGTGCCTGGTCCTTATGAGGCCCTCATAATCAATTTATGAACATCTACTTTATTCTATGTTAAATAGATTCTTCCTCATTACTTAGGTATAGTTGGCAAGTTCTAGTCATGCATTAAGATCATCTCATGTAAATATAACCATCTGGAAGCTAGGCATCCAGTTTCAAATAGTCATCTAGGTTCTTTCTGCAGTCAGCAGAAAGAGACATGAGGCACTTCCAGAGGACAATTTAGTCACTTGCAAGATAAATGACTGATCATTGGAATGAATTTCTCTCTAGATATGCCTCTTTTTCACTGAATAGAAAGCTCATATATATAGAATAACCTAAACACCCTGTTTTCACATGGCCATCTTTAAGAAGAATCTCACCTTCACTGACAAATGCAGCTTGTGTTCTGCAAAACTTTTCTCACTTCACTAACGTGAATTTAGTGACCCAAGTCAACAGGTACCTTGGCTTCTTTCTAACTTGTTAGCAAATAGAGACTACAACTATGCCAGTAAATTAAATCAAAAGTGAAACACTTTCTGGTCAAGCCTAGCTTGCACTCACAGACTTTAATGTATCTCTCAAAACAAATCAGCTGCATCCAGGCTACCCATTAGCCCAGAACTACCCTAACCCTAGACTGTGTCAGACAGAAGTCTGACAGAGCAAGAGATAAACTAGACTCAACCTTGCCTGACAATTTAATAGCGGTTGATTGCAGAACATTTCTTTTGCCTTGTGCCTCAGCCTGATTAGTCAACTGGTGTCACACGTACCAGATAGTACAGGTCTCTCTGACACTGGCCTGCTGGATGAGGAACGGTTTTTGGCAAAATTTCCCCATGTTTTTGGAATTCATTATTGTACTAGAGAAAGCTCTGAAGCTCCTGTCTGCTGTCATCTTTAGAAGGAAGGCCACAACGCCAGGTAGCTTTCATCTTGTGACCACCACTCACCAGGCTGTTTCTAATCATTGTTCTCTTTCCTTGTGCTCTTTCCAGCTGTTTACCATCTTTACTTTTTGTCACCTGCCTTAAACTTCGTATCTATTTTGCAAGATTTAAGGAACAGGAACCTTTTCGTTTTATGGGCATACTCTCTAATACCTAAAGGTTCAAAGGTTATTCAACATTATTTATTGACTAAAGGTTTTACAGAGAACCTAATAGGAGTGATTTGCACTAATCCTAGGGCCTTTAATAATCCTTGAGGCTTTTTTTTTTTTTTTTTTCTTTTTGGGTCATTTTCCTGAGCTACTAAATATAAAAAAGATTTGTTCCTAAAACTTAGTCTTCAGTCGCCACCTGAAATTAAAGGATTGAACTAATTTGTTTGTAGGACAGAAGTCTGCATCTAGTGAGATGAATGAGTCTTCATACTTGCTAATTTGGGTTCAAGATACGACTATAAAAGGAAGGAGATACTTTGCTTGTGAGAATAGTGTCTCTACACATCTCTAAAAGTCTTATTTTTTCTTTTACAGACCCAGTGATCCTATCCCTACATTCCTTGTCAAGATAAACTCTCTTTATTCATGGCTTGTTGCTTTGTACTTCCCTCTCATCTCCCCACACTCCCCCCCCTTTCTTTTTAACTCATCTTTTATGAAACAACACACTACTCTCCCAAGAATATCTGAAAGAAAGAGGACCCATGGGTCAGATGCCCACTCTTGACTTCCTACAACAGAGTTTGTTAGGAAACCAGAGTAATTTGGCTAGATGGCCTAGTAGAGGGAATATTCAACCTTTAAATAAATACACAATAAAAATAGCACACTGTTACTATAGAGTTACTGGACTGTAGCATTAAATGAACTGAATAAAATTTTATGGCTTCTTAACATGCTGAGGTTGTGCAGTGTCGTCCATCTTGTAGCCTAACAACACTTCCCAGCCTGCTATCAGTGAAACTAATAGTGCGGATGGAAATTTTATGAAAAATGGGAAATCTGCATTGGTTTTATATTTTGTCAGTGAAATGAATAAAGACCATATTTTGGCATTAATAGCTAATGGTGGAAACTGCAGAGAGAGGGAGAAAGAAAGATCTCTTACATTTTCAGCTTTTGAATTGATGTTTTTTAAAGAGTTGGCTGTAATTATGATATTTGAATGTCATTATCATTAAGCTGATAAATTATTTAGTAAGAAGGTGAACAACGTGAAGAGATCATTGGTGTATTCAAGCATCTTAGCTGTATTCCATAAGTCTCCTTGTGACTCCCAGACTGCTGTATTAATCACATGGATACCACAGATATGTTCTGTTATTATCTTTCACTGCAAGGTCAAAGTTTCATACTAGCATAAAGTATAGGAAAGAGTTGGGGGGGAGGGGGAGAAGAAACCTGAAAATTATTAATTATACAGCGGAACAATGATAACAAAGATTCTTTACTGACTTAAAATGGATTCCTTAATGCCTCTCAAGCACAGATGTCATAATGACCTCCATATCAGACCTCCTTAGACAACACAGCACATAAAGCAGATGCACAGGAAGCAGCAAGCACAAGACTAGCCGACCCAGCACTCAGCTGAGTTCTGCTTCTAAGAAGCCAGAAGCACAAGTGTGGGAAAATCCTTCAGAATGACAGTGTCTGGATGGTTTTTGCTTTCATTTCAAAACAAAACCAAAACCAAACCAAAACAAAAAAAACAACCAAAAAACCACAAAAAAACCCCCCACCACCAAAAAAATGCAAAAAAAAAAACCCCAAACCCCAAACTAAAAAAAAAACCAAACAGGAAAAGGTTGCTGTTCCAACTTGTGGAATAAGAAGAAGGAAATAGGAGTTTTTTAAGGAAAATCAGCATAAGAACACCCTTTGATAATTTAGCAACATGCTACAAGCAAGTAACAAATCCGTATCTGCTAAAACATTGCATCTGCTAAATGTAAACCTCAATCTCCTGGAAATCAGATGTTTTAAATACTTTTCTGAGCCTATCTTTTTCCTAAAGGTTTTCTCCCTGAATTAATCGTGATTGTTTCTTTAATATAATCTTTTGCCAAACAGTTGGAATAAATAATTTTCAGATCAGTTTATTTTAATGGAAAAGAAGTCCCACTAGATATTAATAAAATGACCAGTGTCTTATGATCCCCAGTGTTGAGTCTTGAATAGACTTTATATCTTTTTATACATATGTATGACATGAAATTGTGATGAATAAGAATATTGTCAGTTTACATCATGGCATAGACAAAGGATTGGTATTTTCTCCATTAAATTTATGATATTACTTAAGAGGAACCCAAGGGGCCTTTACCAGACCCATATTAGTTTGACTGCTAGACAAGTAATCAAAGTATTCATGTGTATTCCCTTTGTACTTAAAAGAGGGAGAGAGAAAGAGGGATAAAGAGAGACAGAAGAAGAGGATAAGAAGCAGAAATATATTAAGAAAGGAAGAGAAAGGGAAAGAGGCAGAAAGAGAAAGAAAGATAAATCCAGATTATGAATTGTTTTATTTTATATATAAGTCACTGAATTGTCCTTTCCAGGTGTATCTCTCATCAATAGTTAAAGAGCAATCAGCAATAACTGCATGAAAGTAGTCAGATTATGAAATGAGTTGAAATAAACCACGTCTTCTGTGACTTACTGTTGAACTCGGCAATCATCAAATGGTCTCAGCCATGACTGCTTGTGAAAATTTCACCTAGTCCATGAAATATGAATTAGTATGAATTTTGGAGAAATATCACATATATATATATTTTTAAGGTGCATCTTCCTTAAAATCAATTAGATCTTCAAATATTTGCAATGAAGAATTATCTCTGAAATCTCATTGAACTGTATTTTATTTCCTTGTTCACTACAATATTTTGAAATCAGAATGAGATTTTTTTTGCTTATTTTATTCTTTTTCATTATTTTGCTAAATCTCTTTTTGAGAAGACTTGAAAAGTGTAGAGAAACATTGTGAAATGATTTTCATATTTTTTTCCTTCTTTAAGACTGCAAATGTCATTCATATCAGATTATTAGGATTATTTTCATTTCTCAATTCCCAAAAGAAATATCAGCTCAACAGTCTCTCTTTTATTTCACATGTTTGTTTTGATTTTTATACTTAGACATTGGCAATATAATATAAACAATGCTTAACTTAAGGTAGATTTCAATGTGTTGAAATTATTCTCATTACTTCCATGTAGCATAACAGGCACATAAACCTTATTTTGGCCCAGGGAAAAGAAGGACTCAATCTCAAAGAACACAAAGGCAATAGTATTTTCTACATCGTCAAAGCTTATGCATGAAAGGTTAAAGTAGCATATGCAGCATATGTCAGGATACTGCTAGGAGTTCAGTCAAATTTCAATATTTGCAGTTATTTTCTTATTACTATTCCTTTAAATACTTATGTGGTCACATTCAACTGTTTTTTTATTTATTATTAAAAAAAATAAATTGGTGGCCTGATGAGCTTATATAATTACCTGCAGTTCCTTATAAAGTGCAAAATACGTCACTGTGGGTTTTTTTGTCTACATGAGCAAGATTATAACAGAGTTTAGAAATTTTTGACCCTGCTTTTAGTCAGGTAGATTGACTATATGACCTCTGGAGGTCCCATCTAGTGCAATTTATAAGAATCCATGAATCTTACTCTTGACTTTTTTTTTAGGATTAGTGACCTACAAGATGTAACTTAACAAAAATCAGGTCTTCTACCTTTCCGCAGAATCTCCTATTTTGCTAGTGGTCTGTTAATAATACATCAGTTTTGTGAAGTTATATGTCTATAAAACCCACATCTTGGAAATGGAAAGCATTTCTGACACAGCAGCAAAGATAGTAAGAAAAAAAATATATAGTAAAGGGTTAAATTTGCAAAGGGAAAAAGAGTCTTCATGTCATGCCACCAGCTGTGAACAAAATTCATTTGCCTCTCAAATATAGCCCCTAGGGGAGATCCCAGGAGTGGTGTGTGAAATAGAAGGTTGTAAATGTCCCAGAGACCTTATGCAATTTTAGGGGTTGTTCAAAATCAGAAGTGAAAACTAAACAGTGCTAAAAAGAGTGTGAAAAAATAAAATAAAAATGTTTTAGCTCCCATTGTATATGAACTGTTCAAGAGACAAAAAATCACACAAAACCAAATATTTATCCTCCTGCTTCATGTTTTATCTCAGCTCCCTTCTAAGTTTTCCTCTATTCTCCACTCTCCTGTGGAGAACGCAGTTTGTTTTTGCTGTCTTTTCCCTCCTCTACTTCAGCTGCTTTCTCCCAGTGCCTCTTTCTTCACTCTCTGCTTAATTCACCAAAGCAGTTGTGCCTGCTTGATCTGATTGACTTTAACAGGATTTCTCAGAAGCTGAAAGTAAAGTATGTGTTTTCTGTCCCCTCATTCCTCTTTCAGCTGTGTACTTTCTTATTAACTTTTAAATACTCCAAATCTCCAGGGTGCTGAATCCTGTTAACTCTTTCTGACACAGATGGGAGCTGAGGACAACTGTCATTTCATAGGAGCTGCTCAGCATTTCACTGTATTGATACATAAATGCCTTATGGGTCAGATCCAAAGACACCTGAATTCAATGGAAAAATCTCTCATTGACTCAAACAGGCTTTGAATCAAACCCTATTTGTTTATCTGCCCTTCTGTGTTAACCTTTTATGTTTCTCATCTTTCCCTATCAATATCCCTTGCTAGAGGCAATCTTGGCAGGACTAAACACATGGTGAAAATTAATAAGGTAACCACATTATTCAACACATCCAAAAAAACCCCAAAGTAATCTTGAGTTTACTTCAAATGAGCAAAAGTTTGTAGTTGGAGAGCAGAGCAGCATTTAAATTATCAGATGTACATTGGATTTTTTATTTCTTCAGTCTCTTACTGAGAAATTAATTTGTGAAATTGCATGTGATTGAAGAGATTCAAAATGATCCAAAATAGAATGAGAAAAGGTAAAGGGAGGGAAGAAACAGGGAAAGGGGGGGAAAAACCCCAAACAACAACCCCCCACTTTGTTTGATTACATTATTTTAATTTGGATTTTTTCTTCCCTTTTATAAAACACATAACTCAGTGTGCAGATTCTCCGCAGTTTATAAAGAAAACATGAGATATGCTGATGCATAAAATATTGGGCCCAACATCACAGTATGTGCAAAATTCCATACAAAATTCAGATGTGTGGTGGAATAGGAATTCCTTATTTCTCGTCTAGATTAAAATGGGTGCATAATTTATCTGGTGCAAAATATATGCAATGCTCTTTCTTAATAATTTATATAGAAAAGATGTTTTGGCATTTGGCGTCAAGGACAACTCTTGCAAAAGGCTGACAGAAAAACACATACTAAAATAGGCATTTCCTATAAGCAACTGACAGCTTTTTTGTTATCCCCTTCCTTCATTTTAATTAAAAAGACACAACATAAACATTACCAACAGCATAAAATCTAAGCGACTAAGCTTATCTGCTCATTCATAATTTTCAAGACACTTCCTTTGTATAATATAGAAATCCATAACCTTTAATATTAGAGCTATGTTATATATGAGTTTGTGATGGAAACAATCTAGGAATCTGAGAAGCTTTCTTATTATTTAAGTATTTATTTAAAAACATAAATAAAACAAACAGGCAATGGGGAGAATGGCAATCCAACCAAAAGTGACATAGGTGCTTAAATAGCATAGTACTAAGCAAACATCTCATAACATTTTAAAGGAAGATAAGACTACTCTTTTATGCAACAGGAGCATAGGGGAGACAAAGTGAATGGGTTGAGGTCGCTCAGGGAGCTTGTGTCTGAACCCTAAAACTTCCTGCTTATTAAAACTTCCTGCCAATAAAACACCCTTCATGATCCTATCAGTCACCACAGGCTCCATAAATAGCCAGTGGGGGGTGGAGGGGACACTTCAAAATGTGATCTGATGTTTACAGAATCTGCAGGCAGAGAAATAAAAACAAATTATTTTTCTATAAGAGGACCAGGGGAGCATAGCAAGAGCTGAGATTGTTTGAGAAATCAAACTGTTTGCAATTACAGCAGTAATCGCAGTCAGGATTGGACACAGCCACAATCTGATGAGAGGACAAAGCAGGCATACAGCATCACCCTTGTACTGTAACAGGGAATGTGAGCCTCTACAAGCTACTGCTAATGGGGAGCTAGAGTCCTCTTGGACCTCTGTGGAAAATACATCCTTATTAATTAATAACTCTTGGTGAAGTGTGAAGACGGAGACTGAGGCTGAATTGCCCACACCATTTCCCATACAACAATGCAAGCTCAGACTACTCCCTTCATGAAGACGTACTTCAGAAAATTTATTTTTAGAGAGGTAAAATGAAAAAGCAGCACACAGAAAACATGCTATTGACAATAAAAATAAATGTGTTTTATTGATGTATTCAAGTATGCATGTAAATATGTACAGAAAGATTTAGTGTAATGTGAACAGCATATCACTGGACATCTTGCAACCATGGATGGTTTTTCTCTAAAGGTGTTCTTGTATGGGTGAAATCCCACAAATAACAACCTCGAGTCCTGTGTAATAGAACTTCTAGTTAGATGGTGACAAAAGGGAGGAATTCAGTGACTTTGCAGTTGCCTTCCACACCATGGTGGAGTTCATGGATGGTACAATTTTGCATGTAGCAAAACGTCAACCTATGGGCTCCTAGCACTTGGGGGGAAAACAGAAAAATGTGATTAAAATCTCATTCTACCCAATACAAGACACTTTAGAGGGAGAATTTCACTGCCTATTTTTCAACTGAGTTTTCAATTTTACATATAGACCTTAAACTACCTTTTAACTTCTCTCTACTCAGTTGTTTACCTAATAACTATAAATATATTTCCTTGCTCGAGATTTCACAGATTCCACTCTTGCACATGATCCTTGTGTATATCCTTTTTTAAGTCTGTAAAACTTTAGTACTGAACATACATACCATTTAGATGCGGTACTAAGGGATATGATGTAGGGGAGGACTATGTAGAGTAGGGTAGATGATTGGCCTCGATGATCCCAAGGGTCTCTTCCAACCTGAATGATTCTATGATTCTATGATTCTATATAGAGGTATATGTGGCAGTATTTAAGGGAATAAATACATTTTATGCTTTGTGATACATTTTTTCTTTAATATTTTTTTTTATTTTATGAAATTATTAGATGTCAATATTACAGATGAAAACAAAAAGAAAAAGACATATATAAAATGTATAAAAAAGAAAGCAAGCAAGCAGAATAAAACAATTCTTGAAATTATGTGGTTGAAATCAAGATGTATGGTAAAATTTATTACCAGGTAATGTACATGACATAAAAGTGAAACAAAACTATTCAGTCTGCTCACATTAACTGAGAATGGAGAAATGGTCTCAGACATTGACTGCAATTGGATTACAGTATCATAAGAGAGCACCTGTAAATTGCACAGCCTTTGTATTCGATCTCTCCAGAAATTTGATTGCCAAGAATAAACCCTTACACATGGATTTTTTTAATACAGTCCAGTGTCTTCATTTATGACTACTCACCTAACAACCTTGCTTATGGACCAGTCAGAAACTTTTCATAAAAGTATTTTCAAACTTCATGACAGTACTTTTCCAGATCAATGAGTCTTATAAAGCACAGGAGATCGCAACTTTCCTATAAAAATGATAACTCAAGGGAATTTTTCTTTTTTAAATTGTTTGTTCACCTTTTTGATATAAGGCTTAAAATTTCAGACGAAAAGCTATCTCTTTGTTTGGTCTGGAAGATTTGCTTCACCGTCTCAAGTAATTGGTTGATTTGAACAGTATTCTGGTTTGTGGCATCTCATATCCACAGCAGAATCATTTTACAACCTTGAAGTCCATCAGTATCAGAAACTGCTGTGCTGAGGATCAGTGTTCAGTACACCATTTCTAAACCATCACCCAGTATGCCTCCTGCTCTGAATTGTTGGAAGAGGTAACACTAAAATTGACCTCCTTGTCCCACTTTTAAAATCAGAGTAAGAGGTTTGGTGATCAGTGATTATGGGCAGTTTCATGCCAGAGAGATATTATCAACATCTCTGCACACTGAAAATGATAGCTAGACCCTTTTGCTCAATCTGTGCATAATGTTGCTCAGATGGTGCTTAAGATCTTGCTGCTTAAATAGTGAGTTTGCTTCCATGCTAATATATAGGAAAAATACTTGTTAGCAGTACAAACAGATATACATACTGTTGCCTGAAGCTCAACAGAGCAGGGAGCTTGCCATTAAAAGCTTGCTGAAGTGGGGAAAGAACATCTCTGAGCTGCAGCAAGAAGGAGAAGGAGATCCCAGGCAAGAAGGATCATCACATGAACATAACAGAATACCCTAAGGAGACAGGCTTTTGTGTACACATGTCAGTCTGTAGCATTCTGAAAGGCTAAGTGTGAGTTCAAGTCTCTCTGACAAGAGACAAAATGGAACTACACTAGCAAGTAAGGAGGAAAAAAGGTGCTCCTCTTGTGTTTATCTCTTAGAACAGTGCAGAGGAGAATGACTTGGGGGTGTTGGTTGATGAGAAACTCAATATGAGCTGGCAATGTGTACTTGCAGCTCAGAAGGCCAGCTGTAACCTGGGTCACATCAAAAGAAACATGGCCAGCAGGTTGAGGGAGATGATTCAACCCATCTACTCTGCTCTGGTGGGACCCCACATGGAATATGGCATCCAGCTCTGGAGTTCACAGCACAGGAAGGATGTGGACCTGTTGGAGAGAGTCCAGAGGAGGGCCATAGAGATGATCAGAGGGCTGGAGCACCTCTTCTATGAGGGCAGGCTGTGAGAGTTGGGGCTGTTCAGCCTGGAGAAGAAACGGATTCTGGAAGACCTTATAGTAGTCTTTCAGTATCTGAAGGGAGCCTATAAGAAAGCTGGAGAGAGACTATTTACAAGGGCATGTAGTGATAGGATGCAGAGTAATGCCTTCAAACTGAAAGAGGGGAGATTTACATTAGACATCAGGAACAAATTTTTCACTTTGAAGGTGGTGAGGCCCAGGGAAGCTGTGGGCAGCCCATCCCTGGAAGGGGATGTCAAGGCCAGGCTGGATGGGGCTTTCTTTGAGCAACCTGGTCTAGTGAGAGGTGTCTCTTCCCCTGGCAGGGGCTTGGAAGTAGATGATCCTTAAGGTCCTTTCCAACCTAAACCATTCTATGTTTATATGATCTCCTGGGAAAGCTGCGTAGGGAAACTGCGATAAGGTAAAGGGAAGGCCAACATGGTGCCTAGGCTTAGCATTTTAAATGCTGTCATTTCTCATTTGCTGTCACTCATTATTAGTTTGCTTTTGAGTATTTCATTGATGTGTTCTGCGGAAACCTTATGTGAATAGGTACTGCTTTGGAATACAGCCAAGGCTTGGAGGTAGCTTTTTGATGTTATTAGAAATATCTCAGAATCGATCTATACCTAACCTGTCTTTAGTAAGTTTCTTAGACTGGGTACGAAAAAATGTCCCAGACTATCCTAAGACCAGCACCTTTGACAAAGACATGTGGGACCAAATTGGCACAAAACTTTGGGACGCTGCTGCAGGGACTGATAAAGCTGCAGCTCAGCATTTACTAGTCTGGTGGCAGATATTTGAAACCCAATAGAGCTCTGCAAAGGGACAAAAAGAAACTCTGAGGAGACCCCAACGTGTCCTTCTGCCCCGCTGCCATCCCCCTGGGCAATACCTATGTTGACGAAGAGAGTCTCTCAGGAGACTCCTTCGATCTTGGGCCGACTGACACAGATAAGAACCTAATCAATTTCTTTCTGATAATAAAAAGAAGGAGGCAGTGGGGAATGACCTAACCCCCTCGAGTGATTGTCGTAGTGTGTGGGACAAATGTTGAAAAGAAGCCTTAGCTAAAGGCAACACAGACATTTTGCAGGTGTTTCCTGTTATTTATTGTGGAAATCGACCCGGAGCGTGGGAGGCTTTGAGTTATGATCATGTTAAAGAGCTGAGGAAATCAGTAAAAGATTATGGTCTCCAGTCAGGACATACCATGAACTTACTAACAGCTCTTGGTGACAGGTATGTCATGATTCCTCATGATTGGAAATTGTTGTTGTGTATGGTTTTGTCGGCTATGCAATGTGCTGTGTTCATGACTGAGTACGGTGATCTCGCGATGGCTAAAGAATTGGATAACTGAACTGGCAATTCAAATTACATTGGTGTGAATGTGAGGGGCCTCGGGCTACTCCCGACATGCAAGCCCAGATGGACAGACAGTGTTTTGAGCAAGTACAAGAAATTGTACTGCCCACGATAAGATGGGTCCCTGATACAGCTCCTCCAGAAGCTTCCTTTTCTGCTACCACGAAGTGCCTGGAGAAGCCTATATAAAATTCCTTGATCGGCTCCAGAATGCAATAGAGAGACAAGTAGATAACCAAGGAGCTTGTGATATTCTTATGAAACAATTAGCTTTCGAAAATGGTAATGCTGACTGCCGTAAAATGTTGCAAACAATTAAGAATGCTAATCCCTCTATCACTGATACGATAGAAGTGTGCCAAGATATCGGCACAGAAACTCATAAAATGAGTCTCTTAGCTGATGCATTATCAACACAGCTCACTGTGGGGGCTGCTCAAAAGGCAGACTGCTATAATTGTGGAAAGCCTGGGCATCTTAAAAAAGATTGCACAAACAGCTCTTTATGTCCTCCCCGTGCCCTGAACGTTATTGGGCCGAGACTTGTTAAGCCAGTGGGGAATCTTCCTGAAAACAAATTTTTAATAGGCACTATTGACAAGGAGTAGGCCCTTTCATTGACATGGAAATCAGAAAAACCTGTTTGGGTAGATCAATGGCTCCTGAAAAAAAGATAAACTGCTGCATTTGCATGACTTAGTATGAGAACAATTGGCCGCTGGCCGGATTGTACCTAATACCAGCCCGTGGAACACTCCTGTATTTGTAATACCAAAGAAAAGTGGCAAGTGGCTATTGTTACATGATCTTTGAGCGATAAATGCTGTCATTGAGCCCATGGATGCGCTACAGCCTGGTCTTCTTTCACCTTCTATGCTGCCTCAAAATTGGCCAAAAACCATCATTGATCTCAAAGACTGTTTTTTTGCTATTCCTCTAAGCCCACAGGATGCGCCCTGGTTTGCATTCTCTGTACCATCTGTCAATCAGGAACAACCGACAAGACGATATCATTGGACTGTGTTGCCACAAGGTATGCTAAAGAGCCCAACTATCTGCAAATTAACTGTAGCAAATGCTTTGCAACCTGCCCGAAATGCAAACACTCATGTTATAATTTATCATTACATGGATGACATACTTTTCGCCGCCGAAAAGGACAAAGACCTGCAGACAGTCATCTGCCAAGTCCGTATTGCTGTCCAAGGAGCAGGCTTGCAGATAGCCAAGGAAAAGGCCCAACGTGAACCACCCTGGAAATATTTAGGATGGAAAATTACAACTCACATCATCCAGCCACAAGCACTGCAGCTGGCATTACAAATAAAGACTCCGAATGATTTACAAAAATTGTTAGGAACCATCAACTGGCTCAGACCTTTTCTGGGTATCACTACGCAAGATCTACACCTCCTGTTTCAATTGTTAAAATATGATCCTGACTTGGACTCTAAAAGACAGCTGACACCTACTGGACTGCAATGTCTAACCTTACTTTCTCATACCCCAGTTTCTAATGCAGTTACAGCATTCACAGATGGTTCTGGGAAAACACATAGAACAGTGGTCCTTTGGCGATCCACCGACAATCTCTGGAACCAAGATATAAAATGTGTCAATGGATCGCCCCAAGTTGTTGAGCTTGCAGCTATCACACATGCTTTTCAGCTTTTCTCTGATGTAAATCTCAATATCATAACTGATTCTTTATATGTTACAGGAAGTGTTCAGCGTCTAGAAGGCACTTTCCTAAAGGAAAACAACTCAGAGTTATTTGGACAACTTAAAAAATTATGGCATTATGTTTCCTACCGTAAATTACCCTATTATATCACTCATACACGGTCACACACCTCTCTGCCAGGACCCCTAGCCGAGGGCAACCGTGCTGCAGACAAAGCCACAGTCACCCTCGCCACACCGCAATTATTTCAACAAGCACAGTTCTCACATAACTTTTTTCACCAAAGCAGGAAGGCACTACAAAAGCAATTTCAGCTAACCACAGACCAAGCACGTAATATTATCTTGACATGCCCTGAATGCCAATCTACAGCCCCGTTGCCACAACTGGGAGTTAACCCACATGGCACCTCACCACTGCAAATTTGGCAAATGGATGTCACACATTTTGGAGAATTTGGTTGCCTAAAGCATATACATGTCACTGTTGATACTTTTTGTAAGTATATCTTTGCCACTGCACAAACAGGAAAAAAGAGTTGAGATGTCTGAAGACACTGGCTAGCAGCTATCACTGCTATGGGTATACCAGAAACAATCAAGACAGACAATGGCCCTTTATATGTATCTAAAACCACACAACTTTTTTTTACAGGAATGGGACATTCACCACATCACTGGAATTCCACACGCCCTACAGGGGCAGGCGATTGTTGAGTGTGCCCATCAAATGCTAGAGCAATTGATAATTAAGCAAAGAGGGGGGAGTCTGGAAGATCCACTACAGGGACGACTATAGAAAGCCACTTTTGTTTTAAATTTTCTAAACAGAGACAACACTGAAGTGACACGAGTGAATGGACACTTCGGAGCTTCCTCAATGTTCAAAACACGGCCAATGGTCCATATTCATGATATGGCCACTGGACAATGGGAAGGCCCCGTGCCATTGATAACTTGGGGGCGAGGATATGCTTGTGTTTCCACAGGAAATGGTCCCAAGTGGATCTCAGCAAGATACATTCGGCCGTACCTAGAAACCCGAGCATCACGAAAAACCATCAGAAACAGCTGAACATCATGAACAACCATCAGAAACGAGAAATCTTTTCTGTTCACAAAAGTATCATTGGTTTTAATGTTATCAGGCCTGATAGTTCTGTTAATGTTATGTTGACCATGTTTGTTTCCCTGTGTTAAAAAGAAGTGGATGTAGAAAGAGGGTTATAAGAGGGTTACAGAAATCAGTAAGCTTTACGGTAGAGTTAATAGTAGTTTTATAGTTCAACAATATAGTTAATTGTAGTTTTATAGTTTATAGTAGTTTTGATCGTACAGGTTCAATGTAATCATTCGGATGTAATATACATGTATAATAACACAAACATTATTCTATACGTTAAAGAAAAGGGGAGATGTGGGTGAACAAGATTGTGGAAGAAGCAGAGACCAGAAGAAGGAATATAGGAAGCAGGAACACTGGCAGGGGAAGGCCAGTGAGCAAGTCTAGATGACCTGTAAACAATGCCTGGAGGCCTGACTGTTTGAGGGGAATTCTGCTTGCCTGGCGGTTGGGGGTTGCAGGGGTGTGTGGGTTGGGAAAGAAGATACATTAGTACTATACAAGCTGCCTGTTTGTTATAATAAACGATTCTGGTTACATCACCGACCGGGGTCCATACCTTCATACGCTACACGGGACAACTGCTAGAGGCAGGAAAAGAAATATTTGTATATTATAAAAATAAGATTATACTGATTTTTCTATTATTTAAGTGACATGTTTTGACACACAATGGAAACAAAAGAAGATGAAATGGCAAACACCATACTGGGATATATAAACATAAATGTAGCCTGTGAGATACATGAATTAAACCTCTGGTTTTCATGATAAGGCCTGAGCTAAAGCATGGTATCCAATTTTGAGTGCTGCACTTCAGAGATAGAAGTGGAAAGTGCACACAGGAAAGCAAACAGTATCAGACCTCCAGAAACAAGGTATAAGGAAAGATCAAAATAATTTGGATAATTTTGCTAAAGCAGAGAAGACTGCCAGAATAACTGGTAACATCCTTCAAAAACATAAATGTCTGCTAAAAAGAAAGGGACAAGTTTATTTTCCAAATCCATTTTCCAAGTTTTTATCAAATTAATTTAAACTGCATGAAGAAAGAATGAATTGGATTCACAGAAAATCTTACCAGAATTTCCACATGTTAAATCAACCTGGCATAGTTTGTCTGGGAAAGTTGTGGTGTAGCTGGAACTGGAGGACACTAACAACATATTTCTTAGTAATGACCTTGGTAGAGTTGAAACTTAGGACACGAGATAGGTAGACTACCTGACTTGTTTACATTTCTGAGCCTTTATTGTGTACACATTTTAACTTCTGCAAATTTTTCTGTGCAATATTGACATTTTTCTGTATAAATCCTGTATTTTCTGTGAAAGTCATAAAGTAGTCATAGCAAAAAAAACCCACAACTGACCTATTTTTAAGATGGAGCATGATGTGTTCTTTATGATTTAGACCTATAACATAGTCTTTTTACCCATCTCCAATACCTCAGAGAGTGAGGTAGCAGGTTTTATCCAGTTTCATGTTTCTGTAAATATCAATTTTTTCATAAGACCACATCTAAACACATATGGTTAAGACTGTACCAAGTGGCTTGAGACAGTGAAAAACTAACAGCTATTTTTTAATTAATTTGCTTAACACTTCTGCAGTGGACCTGTTCAGATTTCGTTTGTTTCACGTGATGTAAACTCACTCCTTGAAATGAAAGAAAATTTTGGCCTACAGATTTCCCTTACAGGTTCTGCCTTTCATGATGGCTTTTCTTCTTTAGCTTGGACACAAATGATGGTTTTCTTTGGTTTTTGCCAGATATTCTCATCTGGTAGCTTTTTCATCCTGCACTTGTTATTTACAGAATGGCATTTAGGACTGGTGGTGAAAATCTTCAATTTTTTTCTACAGTTTTTCCAATTGAGCTCTTCATATTTCTATGGTATTTATTCCCCTTCTAATAAACAAACAAACAATACAATATAAAACAGACAAACAAACAATAAAAAACCCCATATATTTTTTCTAACATTTTGTTCTAGGAACTTTTCTAGATTTTTCACTTACTTCTCATGTTTTTGTCGTTCCACAGGGTCTTCTACTATTTTTCCACACACAATATTTTAATCAATACAAAATATAGACCAAAGTAATACACTGATTTTCATCTTTTTGAATTCATGGTAGAAAGCCTGTCTTGCTGTGGTTTCTTTTGCAGGAAATACAAATCTGTCATTGACGTTTGCACTCACACAAATTTGCAACAGCTTTTTTATATAGCAAGTGTTGCTAATTTTCAAGACACTTGAGCCACAATTGCAAAGCAAACTTCTGGGTTGTTTTTGTGGATTTTTTTAAGGTTTTCATCTTTGTGTTTTGTTTGCTTGCTCATGTAAATTAATCAAAGTTGAAACTTTGTAATTACAACATACACTAAATGTTCCCTTCATATTTTTTTCAGGACCAATTGCTTGCTTACTTAACTAGATTAGCCTTAAAATGCAAAAAGAAAGAAAAAAAAGGTTATTAAAAGAGAAAAAGAAAAAGAAGGAAAAAGTCATTTCCATCAAACACACATATAAATAAACACATAAATCTTTAAATTTACATTTTCTTGGCATTTTTTCAGGCTTTCACTTTTTAATTACCCTAACTGTAGGGAAAAGTAGTTACATTTTTAAACGCTTGTATACTTTTGGATTAATATATTCAAAACTGAAAAAGTAAATGTATGAGGGAAAACCTTTTAAGATCTGTTTTAAATTAAAATATTATTCAGTACAGTACAAAAACAAATATACAAATAAATAAGATAAAAGAATGCCCTTCAAAATTACTCCACAGAATGAGTCATCTCATTTTGTTCATGGGGAACAAAAGGTTTCTTACCCCAAATTTGATGCTCTGACTCTCATTCTTAAGGGTTTTCTGTCTCTCCCCAGATAAGTAACAATTAGACTTTTGCTTTTAAAGGTCTCCAAAAAGGGGGCTGTAGTTCCAAGCAGGCACAAGCAATGTCCTCCCAGAACTTTTCTGTTCTTCACTTCCTCTTTTTGCTTTACTAATGGTGTGATAGCTAGGATCCAAAGCTGAGTTTCCAAAGAAATCAGGGATGTAATTCTAAGTGTCTGCATTGAGCAGATACTTCTGACCTAAACATCTTAGGCTCCCCATACAGTCAGCAAAGAAAAGTAGGCACTCTAAAGATACGCTTCTACTTGCGTGTTTGGACCTATTTTAAGATAAGACAAACTGTACATTTAGAAGTACCACTTTTGGTCAAAGTAATTTCATCCCTAGATATAACTCAGCTGCACAAAAACAATTAACTGGATTGTCCTGTGGATAGTGGACAAGTAATTGGTATAGTCAATACAGTGCTGGGATCTATTTAACCTGCACAAAGTAAATGTCATTATTTAGCTATATTATTCAAAACTACCAAAGCCCATATTATACTGAAAATAATTCCACACCCCCTTCTTTATTGTATATTGTATTAAGGTATATTTTCTCTCTATAATACTTCAGGAAGAATGTTATACCCCTTAAAATTTATATGAGAGTTTTTTATTTGACCATTTCCAGCTTAGAATGTATATACTTCATGAAACAAACAATCAACCCCCCCCCCCCC
>NW_015090911.1:2280629-2285492 GCF_001431845.1 Calidris pugnax | reverse complement strand
CTAATGCAGTTACAGCATTCACAGATGGTTCTGGGAAAACACATAGAACAGTGGTCCTTTGGCGATCCACCGACAATCTCTGGAACCAAGATATAAAATGTGTCAATGGATCGCCCCAAGTTGTTGAGCTTGCAGCTATCACACATGCTTTTCAGCTTTTCTCTGATGTAAATCTCAATATCATAACTGATTCTTTATATGTTACAGGAAGTGTTCAGCGTCTAGAAGGCACTTTCCTAAAGGAAAACAACTCAGAGTTATTTGGACAACTTAAAAAATTATGGCATTATGTTTCCTACCGTAAATTACCCTATTATATCACTCATACACGGTCACACACCTCTCTGCCAGGACCCCTAGCCGAGGGCAACCGTGCTGCAGACAAAGCCACAGTCACCCTCGCCACACCGCAATTATTTCAACAAGCACAGTTCTCACATAACTTTTTTCACCAAAGCAGGAAGGCACTACAAAAGCAATTTCAGCTAACCACAGACCAAGCACGTAATATTATCTTGACATGCCCTGAATGCCAATCTACAGCCCCGTTGCCACAACTGGGAGTTAACCCACATGGCACCTCACCACTGCAAATTTGGCAAATGGATGTCACACATTTTGGAGAATTTGGTTGCCTAAAGCATATACATGTCACTGTTGATACTTTTTGTAAGTATATCTTTGCCACTGCACAAACAGGAAAAAAGAGTTGAGATGTCTGAAGACACTGGCTAGCAGCTATCACTGCTATGGGTATACCAGAAACAATCAAGACAGACAATGGCCCTTTGTATGTATCTAAAACCACACAACTTTTTTTTACAGGAATGGGACATTCACCACATCACTGGAATTCCACACGCCCCTACAGGGCAGGCGATTGTTGAGTGTGCCCATCAAATGCTAGAGCAATTGATAATTAAGCAAAGAAGGGGGAGTCTGGAAGATCCACTACAGGGACGACTATAGAAAGCCACTTTTGTTTTAAATTTTCTAAACAGAGACAACACTGAAGTGACACGAGTGAATGGACACTTCGGAGCTTCCTCAATGTTCAAAACACGGCCAATGGTCCATATTCATGATATGGCCACTGGACAATGGGAAGGCCCCGTGCCATTGATAACTTGGGGGCGAGGATATGCTTGTGTTTCCACAGGAAATGGTCCCAAGTGGATCTCAGCAAGATACATTCGGCCGTACCTAGAAACCCGAGCATCACGAAAAACCATCAGAAACGATGGAGCAATGAATCTTTTCTGTTCACAAAAGTATCATTGGTTTTAATGTTATCAGGCCTGATAGTTCTGTTAATGTTATGTTGACCATGTTTGTTTCCCTGTGTTAAAAAGAAGTGGATGTAGAAAGAGGGTTATAAGAGGGTTACAGAAATCAGTAAGCTTTACGGTAGAGTTAATAGTAGTTTTATAGTTCAACAATATAGTTAATTGTAGTTTTATAGTTTATAGTAGTTTTGATCGTACAGGTTCAATGTAATCATTCGGATGTAATATACATGTATAATAACACAAACATTATTCTATACGTTAAAGAAAAGGGGAGATGTGGGTGAACAAGATTGTGGAAGAAGCAGAGACCAGAAGAAGGAATATAGGAAGCAGGAACACTGGCAGGGGAAGGCCAGTGAGCAAGTCTAGATGACCTGTAAACAATGCCTGGAGGCCTGACTGTTTGAGGGGAATTCTGCTTGCCTGGCGGTTGGGGGTTGCAGGGGTGTGTGGGTTGGGAAAGAAGATACATTAGTACTATACAAGCTGCCTGTTTGTTATAATAAACGATTCTGGTTACATCACCGACCGGGGTCCATACCTTCATACGCTACACGGGACAACTGCTAGAGGCAGGAAAAGAAATATTTGTATATTATAAAAATAAGATTATACTGATTTTTCTATTATTTAAGTGACATGTTTTGACACACAATGGAAACAAAAGAAGATGAAATGGCAAACACCATACTGGGATATATAAACATAAATGTAGCCTGTGAGATACATGAATTAAACCTCTGGTTTTCATGATAAGGCCTGAGCTAAAGCATGGTATCCAATTTTGAGTGCTGCACTTCAGAGATAGAAGTGGAAAGTGCACACAGGAAAGCAAACAGTATCAGACCTCCAGAAACAAGGTATAAGGAAAGATCAAAATAATTTGGATAATTTTGCTAAAGCAGAGAAGACTGCCAGAATAACTGGTAACATCCTTCAAAAACATAAATGTCTGCTAAAAAGAAAGGGACAAGTTTATTTTCCAAATCCATTTTCCAAGTTTTTATCAAATTAATTTAAACTGCATGAAGAAAGAATGAATTGGATTCACAGAAAATCTTACCAGAATTTCCACATGTTAAATCAACCTGGCATAGTTTGTCTGGGAAAGTTGTGGTGTAGCTGGAACTGGAGGACACTAACAACATATTTCTTAGTAATGACCTTGGTAGAGTTGAAACTTAGGACACGAGATAGGTAGACTACCTGACTTGTTTACATTTCTGAGCCTTTATTGTGTACACATTTTAACTTCTGCAAATTTTTCTGTGCAATATTGACATTTTTCTGTATAAATCCTGTATTTTCTGTGAAAGTCATAAAGTAGTCATAGCAAAAAAAACCCACAACTGACCTATTTTTAAGATGGAGCATGATGTGTTCTTTATGATTTAGACCTATAACATAGTCTTTTTACCCATCTCCAATACCTCAGAGAGTGAGGTAGCAGGTTTTATCCAGTTTCATGTTTCTGTAAATATCAATTTTTTCATAAGACCACATCTAAACACATATGGTTAAGACTGTACCAAGTGGCTTGAGACAGTGAAAAACTAACAGCTATTTTTTAATTAATTTGCTTAACACTTCTGCAGTGGACCTGTTCAGATTTCGTTTGTTTCACGTGATGTAAACTCACTCCTTGAAATGAAAGAAAATTTTGGCCTACAGATTTCCCTTACAGGTTCTGCCTTTCATGATGGCTTTTCTTCTTTAGCTTGGACACAAATGATGGTTTTCTTTGGTTTTTGCCAGATATTCTCATCTGGTAGCTTTTTCATCCTGCACTTGTTATTTACAGAATGGCATTTAGGACTGGTGGTGAAAATCTTCAATTTTTTTCTACAGTTTTTCCAATTGAGCTCTTCATATTTCTATGGTATTTATTCCCCTTCTAATAAACAAACAAACAATACAATATAAAACAGACAAACAAACAATAAAAAACCCCATATATTTTTTCTAACATTTTGTTCTAGGAACTTTTCTAGATTTTTCACTTACTTCTCATGTTTTTGTCGTTCCACAGGGTCTTCTACTATTTTTCCACACACAATATTTTAATCAATACAAAATATAGACCAAAGTAATACACTGATTTTCATCTTTTTGAATTCATGGTAGAAAGCCTGTCTTGCTGTGGTTTCTTTTGCAGGAAATACAAATCTGTCATTGACGTTTGCACTCACACAAATTTGCAACAGCTTTTTTATATAGCAAGTGTTGCTAATTTTCAAGACACTTGAGCCACAATTGCAAAGCAAACTTCTGGGTTGTTTTTGTGGATTTTTTTAAGGTTTTCATCTTTGTGTTTTGTTTGCTTGCTCATGTAAATTAATCAAAGTTGAAACTTTGTAATTACAACATACACTAAATGTTCCCTTCATATTTTTTTCAGGACCAATTGCTTGCTTACTTAACTAGATTAGCCTTAAAATGCAAAAAGAAAGAAAAAAAAGGTTATTAAAAGAGAAAAAGAAAAAGAAGGAAAAAGTCATTTCCATCAAACACACATATAAATAAACACATAAATCTTTAAATTTACATTTTCTTGGCATTTTTTCAGGCTTTCACTTTTTAATTACCCTAACTGTAGGGAAAAGTAGTTACATTTTTAAACGCTTGTATACTTTTGGATTAATATATTCAAAACTGAAAAAGTAAATGTATGAGGGAAAACCTTTTAAGATCTGTTTTAAATTAAAATATTATTCAGTACAGTACAAAAACAAATATACAAATAAATAAGATAAAAGAATGCCCTTCAAAATTACTCCACAGAATGAGTCATCTCATTTTGTTCATGGGGAACAAAAGGTTTCTTACCCCAAATTTGATGCTCTGACTCTCATTCTTAAGGGTTTTCTGTCTCTCCCCAGATAAGTAACAATTAGACTTTTGCTTTTAAAGGTCTCCAAAAAGGGGGCTGTAGTTCCAAGCAGGCACAAGCAATGTCCTCCCAGAACTTTTCTGTTCTTCACTTCCTCTTTTTGCTTTACTAATGGTGTGATAGCTAGGATCCAAAGCTGAGTTTCCAAAGAAATCAGGGATGTAATTCTAAGTGTCTGCATTGAGCAGATACTTCTGACCTAAACATCTTAGGCTCCCCATACAGTCAGCAAAGAAAAGTAGGCACTCTAAAGATACGCTTCTACTTGCGTGTTTGGACCTATTTTAAGATAAGACAAACTGTACATTTAGAAGTACCACTTTTGGTCAAAGTAATTTCATCCCTAGATATAACTCAGCTGCACAAAAACAATTAACTGGATTGTCCTGTGGATAGTGGACAAGTAATTGGTATAGTCAATACAGTGCTGGGATCTATTTAACCTGCACAAAGTAAATGTCATTATTTAGCTATATTATTCAAAACTACCAAAGCCCATATTATACTGAAAATAATTCCACACCCCCTTCTTTATTGTATATTGTATTAAGGTATATTTTCTCTCTATAATACTTCAGGAAGAATGTTATACCCCTTAAAATTTATATGAGAGTTTTTTATTTGACCATTTCCAGCTTAGAATGTATATACTTCATGAAACAAACAATCAACCCCCCCCCCCCC
>NW_015090911.1:2243625-2279460 GCF_001431845.1 Calidris pugnax | reverse complement strand
CCACATCACTGGAATTCCACACGCCCCTACAGGGCAGGCGATTGTTGAGTGTGCCCATCAAATGCTAGAGCAATTGATAATTAAGCAAAGAAGGGGGAGTCTGGAAGATCCACTACAGGGACGACTATAGAAAGCCACTTTTGTTTTAAATTTTCTAAACAGAGACAACACTGAAGTGACACGAGTGAATGGACACTTCGGAGCTTCCTCAATGTTCAAAACACGGCCAATGGTCCATATTCATGATATGGCCACTGGACAATGGGAAGGCCCCGTGCCATTGATAACTTGGGGGCGAGGATATGCTTGTGTTTCCACAGGAAATGGTCCCAAGTGGATCTCAGCACGATACGTTTGACCATATCTAGAAGCTGAACATCATGAACAACCATCAGAAACGATGAATCTTTTCTGTTCACAAAAGTATCATTGGTTTTAATGTTATCAGGCCTGATAGTTCTGTTAATGTTATGTTGACCATGTTTGTTTCCCTGTGTTAAAAAGAAGTGGATGTAGAAAGAGGGTTATAAGAGGGTTACAGAAATCAGTAAGCTTTACGGTAGAGTTAATAGTAGTTTTATAGTTCAACAATATAGTTAATTGTAGTTTTATAGTTTATAGTAGTTTTGATCGTACAGGTTCAATGTAATCATTCGGATGTAATATACATGTATAATAACACAAACATTATTCTATACGTTAAAGAAAAGGGGAGATGTGGGTGAACAAGATTGTGGAAGAAGCAGAGACCAGAAGAAGGAATATAGGAAGCAGGAACACTGGCAGGGGAAGGCCAGTGAGCAAGTCTAGATGACCTGTAAACAATGCCTGGAGGCCTGACTGTTTGAGGGGAATTCTGCTTGCCTGGCGGTTGGGGGTTGCAGGGGTGTGTGGGTTGGGAAAGAAGATACATTAGTACTATACAAGCTGCCTGTTTGTTATAATAAACGATTCTGGTTACATCACCGACCGGGGTCCATACCTTCATACGCTACACGGGACAACTGCTAGAGGCAGGAAAAGAAATATTTGTATATTATAAAAATAAGATTATACTGATTTTTCTATTATTTAAGTGACATGTTTTGACACACAATGGAAACAAAAGAAGATGAAATGGCAAACACCATACTGGGATATATAAACATAAATGTAGCCTGTGAGATACATGAATTAAACCTCTGGTTTTCATGATAAGGCCTGAGCTAAAGCATGGTATCCAATTTTGAGTGCTGCACTTCAGAGATAGAAGTGGAAAGTGCACACAGGAAAGCAAACAGTATCAGACCTCCAGAAACAAGGTATAAGGAAAGATCAAAATAATTTGGATAATTTTGCTAAAGCAGAGAAGACTGCCAGAATAACTGGTAACATCCTTCAAAAACATAAATGTCTGCTAAAAAGAAAGGGACAAGTTTATTTTCCAAATCCATTTTCCAAGTTTTTATCAAATTAATTTAAACTGCATGAAGAAAGAATGAATTGGATTCACAGAAAATCTTACCAGAATTTCCACATGTTAAATCAACCTGGCATAGTTTGTCTGGGAAAGTTGTGGTGTAGCTGGAACTGGAGGACACTAACAACATATTTCTTAGTAATGACCTTGGTAGAGTTGAAACTTAGGACACGAGATAGGTAGACTACCTGACTTGTTTACATTTCTGAGCCTTTATTGTGTACACATTTTAACTTCTGCAAATTTTTCTGTGCAATATTGACATTTTTCTGTATAAATCCTGTATTTTCTGTGAAAGTCATAAAGTAGTCATAGCAAAAAAAACCCACAACTGACCTATTTTTAAGATGGAGCATGATGTGTTCTTTATGATTTAGACCTATAACATAGTCTTTTTACCCATCTCCAATACCTCAGAGAGTGAGGTAGCAGGTTTTATCCAGTTTCATGTTTCTGTAAATATCAATTTTTTCATAAGACCACATCTAAACACATATGGTTAAGACTGTACCAAGTGGCTTGAGACAGTGAAAAACTAACAGCTATTTTTTAATTAATTTGCTTAACACTTCTGCAGTGGACCTGTTCAGATTTCGTTTGTTTCACGTGATGTAAACTCACTCCTTGAAATGAAAGAAAATTTTGGCCTACAGATTTCCCTTACAGGTTCTGCCTTTCATGATGGCTTTTCTTCTTTAGCTTGGACACAAATGATGGTTTTCTTTGGTTTTTGCCAGATATTCTCATCTGGTAGCTTTTTCATCCTGCACTTGTTATTTACAGAATGGCATTTAGGACTGGTGGTGAAAATCTTCAATTTTTTTCTACAGTTTTTCCAATTGAGCTCTTCATATTTCTATGGTATTTATTCCCCTTCTAATAAACAAACAAACAATACAATATAAAACAGACAAACAAACAATAAAAAACCCCATATATTTTTTCTAACATTTTGTTCTAGGAACTTTTCTAGATTTTTCACTTACTTCTCATGTTTTTGTCGTTCCACAGGGTCTTCTACTATTTTTCCACACACAATATTTTAATCAATACAAAATATAGACCAAAGTAATACACTGATTTTCATCTTTTTGAATTCATGGTAGAAAGCCTGTCTTGCTGTGGTTTCTTTTGCAGGAAATACAAATCTGTCATTGACGTTTGCACTCACACAAATTTGCAACAGCTTTTTTATATAGCAAGTGTTGCTAATTTTCAAGACACTTGAGCCACAATTGCAAAGCAAACTTCTGGGTTGTTTTTGTGGATTTTTTTAAGGTTTTCATCTTTGTGTTTTGTTTGCTTGCTCATGTAAATTAATCAAAGTTGAAACTTTGTAATTACAACATACACTAAATGTTCCCTTCATATTTTTTTCAGGACCAATTGCTTGCTTACTTAACTAGATTAGCCTTAAAATGCAAAAAGAAAGAAAAAAAAGGTTATTAAAAGAGAAAAAGAAAAAGAAGGAAAAAGTCATTTCCATCAAACACACATATAAATAAACACATAAATCTTTAAATTTACATTTTCTTGGCATTTTTTCAGGCTTTCACTTTTTAATTACCCTAACTGTAGGGAAAAGTAGTTACATTTTTAAACGCTTGTATACTTTTGGATTAATATATTCAAAACTGAAAAAGTAAATGTATGAGGGAAAACCTTTTAAGATCTGTTTTCAATTAAAATATTATTCAGTACAGTACAAAAACAAATATACAAATAAATAAGATAAAAGAATGCCCTTCAGAATTACTCCACAGAATGAGTCATCTCATTTTGTTCATGGGGAACAAAAGGTTTCTTACCCCAAATTTGATGCTCTGACTCTCATTCTTAAGGGTTTTCTGTCTCTCCCCAGATAAGTAACAATTAGACTTTTGCTTTTAAAGGTCTCCAAAAAGGGGGCTGTAGTTCCAAGCAGGCACAAGCAATGTCCTCCCAGAACTTTTCTGTTCTTCACTTCCTCTTTTTGCTTTACTAATGGTGTGATAGCTAGGATCCAAAGCTGAGTTTCCAAAGAAATCAGGGATGTAATTCTAAGTGTCTGCATTGAGCAGATACTTCTGACCTAAACATCTTAGGCTCCCCATACAGTCAGCAAAGAAAAGTAGGCACTCTAAAGATACGCTTCTACTTGCGTGTTTGGACCTATTTTAAGATAAGACAAACTGTACATTTAGAAGTACCACTTTTGGTCAAAGTAATTTCATCCCTAGATATAACTCAGCTGCACAAAAACAATTAACTGGATTGTCCTGTGGATAGTGGACAAGTAATTGGTATAGTCAATACAGTGCTGGGATCTATTTAACCTGCACAAAGTAAATGTCATTATTTAGCTATATTATTCAAAACTACCAAAGCCCATATTATACTGAAAATAATTCCACACCCCCTTCTTTATTGTATATTGTATTAAGGTATATTTTCTCGCTATAATACTTCAGGAAGAATGTTATACCCCTTAAAATTTATATGAGAGTTTTTTATTTGACCATTTCCAGCTTAGAATGTATATACTTCATGAAACAAACAACAACCCCCCCCCCCCCAATAAAAAACTCCTTTACTGAATGGAGAATAGTTTATATTCTATGCTTTTAATATATTTCACTGTACTGAGTAACTGCTACCTACTTATGATCTCTCAAACCCACTTCCTGTCCAAGTCCTTGTTCAAAAACTGTCTCTAAGTTTGAGACATTGTAGTTATATGAGTGGATTATTTAAATGTTGTTCTTAAAAAAGGAGAAGTGCCTCATATAAGAGAAAATACAAAATAAGTCCTAATTGCATTTTTACATGGTAGCAGTAGATTTTTCTTGTTTGTTTGTGTGTTTTGATGGTCATCCCAAGGTTGGATTAATCTCAATTAACATTAGTGACACAACATTACATATCTAATCTATATTTGTAGTACAGACTGCCTTGGTAGTCTAGAGTAAAAGAAAAGAACCTCCAAAATGTGGTTTATCTGCATGTAGACAGGGATCTGAGATTATTATTGAGATTAATTGACCTTCCCTGTAGATGGGTAAAGTTGGGTAAGATTAGTATGGTTTTCAGTTATTTTGCACAACTTCAGTTTTCTACACTGAAAGTGGAAGCCTTTCATTCACCTGAAGGAAATTCCTATGCACATATAATGATCTTCAGGGAACTACTGGAGAGAGTCCAGTGTAGGGCAACAAAGATGATTAAGGGTTTGGAGCATCTCCCTTGTGAGGAAAGGCTGAGAGAGCTGGGACTCTTTAACCTGGAGAACAGAGGGCTGAGGGGAGACCTTATTAATGCTTATAAGTATCTAAAGGGTGGGTTGAAGAAGAATGGAGATTGACTCTTTTTAGTGGTTCCCAGTGACAGAACAAGGGGCAACAGGCACAAGCTGGAACATGGGAAGTTCCATTCAATTATGAGGAAAAACTTCTTTATGGTGAGGGTGACAGAGCCCTGGAACAGGCTGCCCAGGGAGGTTGTGGAGTCCTCTTCTCTGGAGATCTTCAAGACCCACCTGGATGCAGTCCTGGGTAATGTGTTCCTGGCAACTCTGCTTTAGCAGGGGAGTTGGACTAGATGATCTCTAGAGGTCCCTTCCAACTCTGACAATTCCGTGATTTCGTGATTCCATGATTCGGTGATTCCGTGATCTTGATTCTCCTCTGATTCTCATAATTTTTATTGAAGTCATTTCACAGATTTGATTGATGATTATTGCAGATATACACTGACTGAACTAAGAGGAAAATATGGCTGAAGTTATTCTTATAAGCTTGCAACCTATCTTGAAATTTCCAAAGGTAAAACAATTTTAAGAGGAGTAAGATTATATGGTAGTGAAAATGAATGTTGAAAGCAGTGACTCTACGCAGATTTACATCACTTGACAATCATTCAGTGTCTGTATATGGGAGTGGGTGGAAACGATAATAAATAGTCTCGTTTTTTTTTTTTTAAGTTTATTTTTTTATATAAGCAGATTTGTGAAAAGAGATTTCTCTGGGATTTCACCAATCAATATTTACAAGATTCCCGTGGAATAGATAAGGCCTGAAACAATATGTTCAAGACCTTGTTGAACAAGTCAAATGTGTCCGTAATACATACTAGGAGGAATGTTCCGGGTATTAAATTATCCACAAGCTGTAGTTGAACAATTCAATACTCAATCTGCTAAAAGCCAAAGGAAATAAAAATCACATAAGGAATTCTGGTCTAAAAAAATATTTTCTTTCCAATTTCTGGTATGTGGTGACAGTTCATCTTACATCATGTCACATTAATGCAGAGCAACAAACCTGTTCTGCAAATGGAGAGGGTAATGTAGAGGAAACAACCAAAAAAAAAAAAAAGTGTTCAGAGGAATTCTTGTCAAACAGATCCTTTCTCTATCAGTTTGGACAGTGAGCAGTCAATCCAAATTTAGCAGGCAGATGGAGACAGAGCAGATGAGTAAGTAGATCGTCTTTATTTGAGGAGCTGGCAGGTGCTGTGGTTCACCAGCCACCTGAGTTATGTATTAAGTAGGTTAGCATGTCTAAAATTTACAAAGAGAAAATGTACTTAGCAGAATGAACTAGCTAAGCATATGGTTTACATTGCTAACTGAACTTGTGTTTCTCCAAGTGGTCTGAAAAGAGGAATCTAACAGAACAAAACCCTATTGTTTAATAGAGAACTTCTTCCTGAGCACACTTATTGACAGTATATCTCTGACAGAGACAAGCTTAAAGCATACAGCTCAGCCTTAATTTCATGACTACTTGCATTTGCAATCCAGCTCATTTTGTGGGAAACTAAGTCAACTTCAGAGGAAGTCTTAATTAAAATTTCAGTGATGACTTACAGTTAGCTCTGGAGACGTTAAAATCATGGAGTATGCCTTTATGATTAAATTTTTTCCGCAAATGAAGCCATAAATACTTTTAGCTGGACATCTAACATTCATGAAAAGCCCTAGCAAAGGGACTATACTTATTTCAAAAAGACTAGCCCAGCACTTCTGGAAAAATCAACTATTCATTAAGAGAAGTGGGTGACTTCTTCAATATGCAATAGTCTTCAAGGTTTTCTCAATGCTGTATTAGAATAGCGCTCTGCTATGGGAAGTAGCATTTTTGGGATGAGACATAAAACTGAACACCTGATCACCTATGCTTAATAAAGAACACAGGAAATTGCCTGAGTCATTTAAAATTAGGGTGCTGTCTAGTTGTTACCTTTTGTGTTTGCCAGCCTCCAATTCAGCATTCTGTGTATAGATGTCTAATATTTCTAAAGCATGCTTACAACACATGGAATGAAATTTGTTATTTGCATGGAAAAAAAATTCTTATTATGGTAAATAGATGTACTGGAAAGCTATCTCTAGAATAAGGAAGTTTTCAAAATGGGAGAGCTATAACCTGGAGAGGAACACATAAGTGAGTGAGACTGAAAAAAGATCAGTTCTGCACAATTGGGGTAGTTGTTTCTGTTGTGTCTCAAGGAGATGAAGAGAAAGTTTTCATAAAAAATAAATCATTATTAATTATTCAATTTTAGAACTAACTTCAAGCTTAGATCAAGTAGCTTAGGGCTTGGTCCAGTCAGGTTTTTAGTATTTCAAAAGATGAATATTCCACAACTTCTCTGGGCTCCAATTTCATTGTTTGATCATCTTCACAATGGGAAAAAAAAAAATATCCTAATATCCAACTGGATTTTTCTCTTTTGTGACTTATAAACAGTTATTAGCCTTCCCATGCTCTGACCTTTTCTTCTCCAGGCTGAACAAACCTGAGTGTCTCAGTGTCTTTCCATAAACCACAAGTGCCACCCTCCTAAGCATCATGGTAGCCCTCACCTTGACTTGCTCTGGTTTGCCAACCTCTTTCTTGTACTAGGAGCCCAAAAGTGGACACAGCCCTCCAGATACAGTTTAATAAGTGCAGAATAGAGGAAAATAATCAAATCCCTCAATCTTCATGCTGTACTACTGCAAATACAGGTCCATGTGCTGTTAGCTTTCTCTAAAAGGACACACTACTGGTGTGTTCAACTTATCCACCAGGATACCAATTTTGGTTTTGGCAAAGCTGTTTTCTACTGAGTTGGCGCCCAGCCTGTACCATTATATACTTAATGTTGCATTGTTCCAGTGGGCGCTGAAAAATAATTTCTGCCCCAGCTCTATTATAGACCTGTTTCATTTCCTACAGTCTTTTTTTTTTTTTCTTTGATGTGTGTATCTAGTCACTACAAAATGTACAGTACAAAAACATGGATGATGATTTAACAATGGGAGAGAAGATGAAGACATGTCTCTGGACAAAGGATTTGTATCACTTAAATCATCCTAAATTAAGAATTCAGTTTAAACTAGTCACTAGGCTAGTTTTTCTCAGTGAAAATTGATATCTGAAAACAAGTGAAATAAATCCAATACATGGAAAGACACTGAATTGTTAGATTATCTGCTTTGCTTAAGGAACCCATCCATTAGAAATAAAAGCAGTTGACTGGGAAGATGTGTGATTCAAAAACTATGTAAAGCAAAACAGATGTAAAAAACCAAACCAAAAGAAAACAGAGGGAAATAAAGCCCTTTACACCACCAAAAGCTTTCGTGAGTTTTCCCAGCCTCACTGAACACAACAGTGAACATAAAAAATAAAAACATTGTAGAATAACCACATCAACTACAAGATTTTCTTGTGCTTGCATTTTTGTGTGTTAAGTAGTTAACCTAACCTTTCTTCACTTTGTATCCTGAGAAATCCAGGATGTGAAATTCTCCCCAGTTGTGGATTCTGTGACCTCCACATTTTGAACAACTTTGGTATAGTAACTGCTGCGGTTTTCCCTTCTCAACAGCCACTTTGCAGCACCTATATCCCAGATGAATAGCCAGCTTGATCAGGTTTTTCCTCCCTTCTCTTGATAAATGTTTCCCCTTTTCCACTTGGCTGGCAGAAAGACGACCATTAAACGTTCATTTGTTTAAGCTAACAGACTGTGGTCATCTGCTCCCGAGGGAAGGCAGGAATCCAAACAGGTCTAAAATGGCATCGTTTAGGAACACAATCTATTCATTATCTTTTTCATAAAGTTCGCATGTGCACACATTAATCATAATGGAATGGCACTGGGCAGAAAGTTCTTACCTAAGCAAGTTCAGTGCTGCAGCATCTCTTTATCATTTAACTGCCTCTTGCAGTTAGTCTTTTATTGTCTGCTCATTCAGCTGTTGTTTTATGAGTGCCGGTGTGTCTTTTGTATGCACCAGTTGAACAACCTCCTGTGAACATTCATGCAGTGGGCCTTGCAGGGGCCTGTTTGTTCTGAATGCAGCATATGTAGAAATGAATGCTGTATCATTCTGTATTTTTTCTCCTAGTCCTATCTTTTACAAAAACTGCTTTTGACTATGTAGTGTTGCTTTACATGTCCCTTTTGACCTCAAGTCTACCATTATGAAAAGAAATAGTCTACATTTTTGATATTTGTGTATCCTTCACCACTGTTTCATCTGACTCTAAAATCTTAATTGTGTTTGCACTAAACAAGTAAGTCCCACTTCTGCGATTTAGTCACTAAATGACAAAAGATGGGACAAGACAATTCCCATTTTTTGTTTTATAAAAATAGTAAAACTATTTTATCTACTGACCTTCATTCTGTGGGGTGTTTTTTCACCAAAAACTTCTGGCTACTGATACTTTTCCAAGTATCTGAGATAACATTGCTGAATCAGACTAAATCCCTCAAGTTTCACCTGTAGTTTTAGTATTTTTTTAAATAGATGACCATTTAAAATACTAGGTTGTTTAAGTAAAGAACATGGAGAGAAAATTAATTCATTGGTGTCCCACTCATTTGCTCCAAAGTTAACAATTCAAGGTAGGATTCATAACACCTTAAGGTATGTGTCATGCATCTCACTTTAGAATGGGATAAAATTCCCCCAGGGAGAAACTAATTTCTCTCCACTACCCGTAGACAAAATATAGATAACTTTTATATAAAGTTTCTCAAAAGTAGGTCTTCAATGAAAAAAGATTAGCTTTTTACAGTAACTCAGCATGGACATCACACTGTGTGAAGTTTGGACATTCTTGTTCTAACCTTGATGTAGGTATTCAAAGTCAACCCTTGGAAGGGAGTTTAAAAAGTCACCTGGTAAAAGTGGTGTAAAAAACACTTGTATCTTGTTCCGTTGTGATTTTACATTGACACAGCTATTTCAATATGCTATAAAAAATATTCTCCATAGGTAATAATGATTTTTTCCATAATTTTTTTCTGTATAACGTTGACAAAATAATTATATTTGTCTGCATGCTATAGGCAAAAGAGAAATGTGTTAAATGTACAAAGTAAATAGCTGTTAATGTCACAAGAGAGAGGATATATTTTAAGTATTATATTTTATTTTTATCAGAAAATTATGCACATGGTCAGTAATTATACCTTGGAAATAGAAACTAAGGTTACATTTAGATTACACTCTGTCACTGGATAAGAATGCCTGAAGAAAAGTTAACGAACTATTAAATCTAACACTTTGGATGTAAAGTGGTAATTAGCAGCCGTGTCTTTTGCTTCCCTCCTTTCTTTTACTCCTTGACATTTTGTGATTCTTTTAATCATGTTTTTAAAGAAACCTGTACTGTCAGTGCTCTTGAAGATAACACATTCTGGCAGGTGTCTGGGACTTAACTCACAAACAGTTAAAGTGGCTTTTTCTCTGTGTTTTCAGTGTGTGTCATGCAACATCCTGGAAAATGACATGAGTGATAACAATCTGATGTATTCAGACCATTTTCAATGGGAAAATGGTATACATTCTCTGAAGATTCCCTCTGCTCTCCAGCAACGCACGATGTCTTTGAAAATACCAGATATTGTCACAAAATGTTGGGGAAAACGCCAGAAGTGGAGGGGTTAATATCTCTATCTCCTGTAACTGCTTGTTAAAAATATTACAAAACAAAGCAGAAAACTCATAAAAAGTTCTCCATCAGAAAAATGCCATTTCAGGAAAAAACTTCCTAAAAAAAATTTATTTGAAGTAGTATCTGTTTTGATAAAATTTTGTTTAGATCTATTTCTTACTTTTCAACTATAAAGACTAGGAAGTTTAACCGTCTATTTCCAATAAATCTTTGGGGAGGGTTATTTTGGAAATTTAGTTTGGTTTATAGTTTTATGTTTTAATGAAAGCACAAGTTTTTGAATGTTCTTAAAACACATTTCGAAAACTTCTATATTGTGTTTTTAGAGTTTTCAGACCAATTTTGTGGGGAAAAAGTCCCCACAAAATCTCTTTCTGTATGTATTCCATTGAAGAAAGTGTAATATCTTTTTTTCCATATAATGCTTTTCTTTTAGGTCACAAAGTGTCTTCTAATGACAATATATGCATGCATATATATACATATGCGTATTCACATCACACTCCTAGCTGGCATATTAGCTACAGTTACTGAGCCAAAAAGCATGATTTTTAACAACTTTGAAGGTGATAGAAGAGAGCGGGAGAATATGGTGTTTATGTACTGACTGTATTTTTGTTCTACTGTTGGCAAAAACTGGAATCAGGCTACAGCTGGTTAACAACACCAAGACCTTAAAAATAAACACAATCAGAAGAGTTCCCAGATCTTTTGCCTCAGTATTCACTGGCAAGGGCTCTAACCACACTGCCCAAGTCACAGAAGGCAAAAACAGGGGCTCTGAGAATGAAGAATTGCCAACAGTAGGAGAAGATCAGGTTTGAGACCACCAAGGAACCCGAAGGTGCAGAAGATCAGGTTTGAGACCACCAAGGAACCTGAAGGTGCATTAGTCCATGGGACCTGACGAAATCCATCCACGGGTCCTGAGCGAGCTAGCGAATGAAGTTACTAAGCCACTTTCCATCATATTTGAGAAATCGTGGCAGTCTGGTAAAATTCCCACTGACTGAAAAGAGGGGAATATTACCCTGATATTCAAAACTGGAAAAAAAAGAAGACCCAGGGAACTACAGGCCAGTCAGTCTCACCTCTGTGCTGGCAAGATCATAGAGCAGATCCTCCTGTAACCTCTGCTAAGGCACATGGAAAATAAGGAGATGATTAGAGACAGCCAATATGGCTTCACCAAGGGTAAATTGTGCCTGACAAATTTGGTGACCTTTTACGACACTGCCACAGACTTGGTAGACAAGGGCAGAGCAACAGATGTCATCTACCTGGATTTATGCAAAGCATTTGACACTGTCCCACATGACATGCTGGTCTCAAAATTGGAAACTCACAGATTCGATGGGTGGACCACTCGGTGGATAAGGAACTGGCTGGATGGCCGCACTCAAAGGATTGTGGCTTAATGTCCAAGTGGTGGCCAGTGACAAGTGGTGTTCCTCAGGGGTCGGTACTGGGACCAGTGTTATTTAACATCTTTGTTGGAGACATGGACAGTAGGATAGAGTGCACACTCAGCAAGTTTGCCCATGACACCACACTCAGTGGCGCAGTCGACATGCTGGAGGGAAGGGATTCCATCCAGAGGGACCTGGACAGGCTGGAGAGGTGGGCTTGTGCAAATCACATGAAATTCAACCAAGCCAAATTCAGGATCCTGTACCTGGGATGTGGCAACCCCAGGCACAAATACAGGTTGGGCAGGGAATGGCTCCAGAGCAGCCCTGAGGAGAAGGACTTGGGAGTGCTTATGGATGAGAAGCTCAACATGAGCCAGCAGTGCGCGCTGGCAGCCCAGAAAGCCAACCGTGTCCTGGGCTGCAAAGAAGACCCAGGGAACTACAGGCCAGTCAGTCTCACCTCTGTGCTGGCAAGATCATAGAGCAGATCCTCCTGTAACCTCTGCTAAGGCACATGGAAAATAAGGAGATGATTAGAGACAGCCAATATGGCTTCACCAAGGGTAAATTGTGCCTGACAAATTTGGTGACCTTTTACGACACTGCCACAGACTTGGTAGACAAGGGCAGAGCAACAGATGTCATCTACCTGGATTTATGCAAAGCATTTGACACTGTCCCACATGACATGCTGGTCTCAAAATTGGAAACTCACAGATTCGATGGGTGGACCACTCGGTGGATAAGGAACTGGCTGGATGGCCGCACTCAAAGGATTGTGGCTTAATGTCCAAGTGGTGGCCAGTGACAAGTGGTGTTCCTCAGGGGTCGGTACTGGGACCAGTGTTATTTAACATCTTTGTTGGAGACATGGACAGTAGGATAGAGTGCACACTCAGCAAGTTTGCCCATGACACCACACTCAGTGGCGCAGTCGACATGCTGGAGGGAAGGGATTCCATCCAGAGGGACCTGGACAGGCTGGAGAGGTGGGCTTGTGCAAATCACATGAAATTCAACCAAGCCAAATTCAGGATCCTGTACCTGGGATGTGGCAACCCCAGGCACAAATACAGGTTGGGCAGGGAATGGCTCCAGAGCAGCCCTGAGGAGAAGGACTTGGGAGTGCTTATGGATGAGAAGCTCAACATGAGCCAGCAGTGCGCGCTGGCAGCCCAGAGAGCCAACCGTGTCCTGGGCTGCATCAGGAGAAGTGTGGCCAGCAGGTCAAGGGAGATGATTCTACTCCTCTACTCTGCGCTCGTGAGACACCACCTGAAGTACTGTGTCCAGCTCTGGAGCCCTCAACGTAGGACTGTTGGAACGTACTGTGTCCAGCTCTGGAGCCCTCAATGTAGGACTGTTGGAACGGGTCTAGCGAAGGGCCACGAAGATGATCAGAGGGTTGGAGCACCTCTGCTGTGAGGACAGGCTGAGAGAGCTGGGGTTGTTCAGCCTGAAGAAGAGAAGGCTCCAGGGAGACCTTATAGAAGCCTTCCAATATCTGAAGGGAGCCTACAGGAGAGCTGGGGAGGGACTCTTTGTCAGGAAGTGTAGTAATAGGACAAGGCGTAAAGGTTTTGAATGGGAAGAGAGATTTAGATTGGATACCAGAAAGAAATTTTTTCTTGTGAGGGTGGTGAGGCACTGGACAGGTTACCCCCTGGAAGTGTTTAAGGCCAGGCTGGATGGGGCTTTGAGAAACCTGCTCTAGTGGGAGGTGTCCCTGCCCATAGCAGGGGGGTTGGAACCTGATGATCTTTAAGGTCCCTTCCAGCTCTAACCATTCTATGTTTCTGTGATTTCCCACTCACAATCTAAGTTCCTAAATCATTATGATTCCCTTTTTAAAATGTGTTTTGTTAGTGTCATAGTGTATAAATATTTGCCATATATATAAACTGTATATTATATATACATATTTAACATTATCTAGGTTTTTGTTCTTACATTTATTTGTTTTTTATGGATAATAAATATACTGAACAATATGCCACTTTCAAAGTTATGTTTCAATAGTTTTCTTTTCCAGTTTTGGGACTGAAAGAGAGCATTTCCACAACTTCTCCAAAAGTCACTGTCTAATTTCTCCACTGGAATAGAAGACCTAACTGAGCAAACTGATGCTGAAAACAGTAACAGAGGGAGAGAAGGTGCCATGAATCAAAAATTTTGTGAAAGGAAAAACCACCATGGAACAGGTTAGGATGTGCTGGTAAGAAACTTTTTCTAAGGAAGAATTATAGCCAAGAAATTCTTCAAAACAATGTATGAGCATTGATACCAATGGCTTATGTTCAACATGTGTTACCTCCAGGCTTACTTTTAACTTCTGCATAGACCACTTGAGCACAGGTAATTCTAGGATTATATCTTGTGGGAAGGTTGAGAGCATCAGCTCTCTCCCACCATATGCATATTAGTCATGGAAAGTGCTAACAAGTATGTAAGGTGCTAATCATGGAAAGTGTGGTAAACTTGTGATTAAACAGCCACAACAGAGTTGTTACTTTTCCAACTGCATAGAAATTAGCTTTGGCAAAACATCCTGGACCTCTCCTTTGAATTGAACCCTCCTCAAAGGCTAATATTTTGTCCTAAGGGTATCCATTGCACCCTGTAAAACAACAATGTATTTGTTAAACCCAAACAAGTTTTATTTAATTCCCCTATTTGCTTACTTTAGGTAGTTGTAAATGTTCAATTATCTTGTTTTAACCCTCATAGCAGAGAATTATTTTTTTCTGTCCTATAGGGGAGAAATGTCTGGGGGAAAAAAAAAAGAATACTGTTGATCATCAGGGACACTTTGAGTCACAGCTTTTTTTTTTTTTTCCTTGTTTTTCCTTTTCTTTTTTTTTTTTTTTTTTTTTTTTTTTTTTTGTTTTAACTTGATCTCCAGTCCGTAGTAAAGAGTTAATTTCTGTGCTTTGAAAACAGCTGTTTAAGTTGAGCCATCCAGCCTTTAAGATACTTAACTGCATTGAACTAAAAAGCTGACTGAAAACTTGTGCTGTGATTTTCTTGGTGTTTGAGTGTGACACCTCTTAGAGCGAGACTAGTTCAGTGCTACACAGAGGAGAGACACATTTTGCTTCAAGATGTGATATGTTGTGGGGCACTTTGAGGAACACGTTTTTTTTTTTTTTTCTTTTTTTTCCTTTTTTTTTTTTTTTTTTTTTTTTGGTTTTGTTATTGTTTTCAACTGATTTGTCTAATCTGTTTAAAAAACAGAAAATTAACATGAAAATACATGGGCCAGTCATCTAGACTCCCTGAATGGTCAACAGAAAAACAATCACTTCTAGACTGAGGCTGATCTCATCCTAAAACAGACATTGCAAATGCATCGTATGAGTCTCATCCTGAAAGCATCTTTTTTCTGATTTGACTATAAGGAATGACTAGATATAGACTCGTATACTACAGATGCCTCTATTAATATTATATGAATCTTCTCCTTTGTTCTTTGTGTAGATACAGGTGCCCTTCTATGTGTAATCCCATAGAAAATGTAGCAGAAGCTGCATATGAGGGTGAAAAATGCCCAGACACTTCACTAACTGATTAACTTAGTATGATACTATGTAGAAGCTCCTACCAGGACTGAAACACCAGTACGCCAGGCTCTGTGAAATGCAGAGTCAAAAGTGATCTCTATAGTGGAGAAGTTTGTAATTGAAATAGACAAGTGATGGATTATATGCCTGTGTGCATCTATATTGATCTGTAATGAAAACTTATGTAGTCTCATGAGCCTGTTTGAGACGGATAATATATTTCCAAATTTAGCTTGCCTTCCAAGTGTCCATCTCTTTGAAATTTGTCCTCAGAGCCTCCTGGAGAGCTGGGCAGGACTGAAGCTGACACTTTTACACTATTCTGGTGCCCTGTCATGACTGAATGAGCACCTCTCCTATGAGGAAAGGCTGAGACAACTGGTGTTGTTCAGCCTGGAGAAGAGAAGGCCCCGGGGAGAGCTCATAGCAGCCTTCCAATACTTAAAGGGGGCCTCGAAGAGAGACAGGGAGAGGCTCTTTATCAGTGAGTGTAGAGATAGGATGAGAGGTAATGGCTTCAAACTGGAAGGGGTTAGATTTTGATTAGACAAGAGGAAGAAACTGGAACATGTTGTCCAGGGAACACCTGGAATACCACATCTCTGTAAGTGTTCAAGGTCAAATTGGATGGGCCTTCGAGTTACCTCGTCTAGTGGGAGGTGTCCCTGCCCATGACAGGAGGGTTGGAACTCGATGATCCTTGAGGTCCCTTCCAACCAGAGCCATTCTGTGATTCTATGAATTGTTGATTTTGCCTGTCCCACATACCTAGCAGTATATGGTACTGTTCCAAGTAAACAGCTTGGAAGAAAAAGTAATATAATCTTCAGTTTAATTCTTATCTTTTTCTTTCTTTTTCTTTTTTTTTTTTTTTTTTAAATCAAAAGTGTAAATTTTCTTTCAATTTCACAATTGTGTTCTTAGTACATCCTTGAATATATTGCCTTTGTCTTCAAATTAAGTTTTCTAATAGTTTTTCTGGGATTATATTGCTGCTGACTACAAAACACAGCAAGAATCAAATTGATCATTGATTTAAAAAAGTAACTGTAATATGAAAAATTAATAGAACAATATGAGGATAGTGAGGTTTTTTGGATACATTACAGTCACAGCACAAGGATCCTGATCTCCTAAATTTCAATTATTATATGTCCTGCTGGCCGGTTGAGCTGCAGTTACGGATCATAAAGTGGTTCTGTTTTTCATAGCTCATGCTTTTATCTCTGTCTAGGCTTGACTTCTTTTCTGTTTTGTTTTATTTTCCATGTTTAGCACTGCTTTCTGCAGCATATACAGTGGATCAAGCGATCCTTTTTCTTAGTTGGTCTGGCTCCCACTTTTTTTAGATGTGAATTTTTACTGACATACTGGCGGTCTTGATTCTTTCTCTGGGTAGGTAACTTGCCATTGTGCGTAAGGTTACACATTTTCCAAGGTTTGAACTATTTCTTCCCAACAAGATTTCTAAAAAGCAATCTGTCTTCAAATAATCCTGTTCTAATTCAATGGAATATTTCCATTTAGATCTAAATGCAATCTCTGCATATTTTTTTTGATTAATCCATGGCCACACACACACATACCCCTTTTGTATCATTTTAAGTGGAGATACTAGATTTACTAAATTCCAATCTCTTTTCATATGCAAATGGATGTTGACAAATAACATGTACAGCATTTTTTATAATAAAAATAATTTTTCACAGTATGAGAAAAAAAGAAACATTACCAATGCTGTACATTCAAATTCAGTTTATTTTTTCACATTTGAACATGTGCTGCTTCTCTCTTTCATCTTTTTCCTTTTTTGTTTTCCTTTTCCTTCCTTCCTTCCTTCCTTCCTTCCTTCCTTCCTTTCTTCCTCCATTTGCTTGCTCTTTTTTCTTGTCCAAAATTCTAGCATTTGAAAAAATCTATTTTCTTCTCTGCAACCTATTTATTTTGTGTTTAACCATTAACTTGTCAACGCTTAATCATGTTGACTTCCTTAGTAGGAATTTTGTTTGAACATCTGCTTCTGACATATTTTTCTTTTCCTTGATTCAAAGTAATAATTTCAAAATATTTTACTGGAAGTCAGCTCCAGAGTTAACTACCAAAATGTGTATTCATGGTGTATAGTTGTCTATATATGACTTTGTGTCAAAATTCTCACTATATTCAGTGGAGACTTCAGGAAGAATTACGTAGTTGCTGCTAACACAGGTGTCTAGTGTCCTTTCAGACACTGTTGGATGTTGTCTCCCTTCCAGCAACCCTTCCCAAAAGGATGTGAGTTTCCGTTTAGGTCTGTGGCATACCAGCTGGTCTAGTTCAGATGACTGAATGGACCTCTAAACCCAGGTAATCTAAAGAGCTGGCCAAATGCAGATTCTGCTTCAGGATATGAATTGCTTTACTTGAGGGGCTGATTTGACTGTATTTCATTTGAATACTATAGGAGCCAAGCCACAGGTAAATATCAACACAGTACCTGCTATTTGTTTTGTAGTTAGCAATTCTAAACTGCAGGAAAAGAATAAATTATATCTTTATATTCCTCCCAGGCTTATGTAGAATGCTCTTAGCTTGATAAAACATGACAATTAAGGACAAACTATTTATATTTTTTTTATTGTTATTATTATTATATTACTTATTTATTTATTTATTTATTTATTTTCTGGTGTGAAAAAAAAGATAATTAGGTTGCAATTACATTTATATTTGAATAGTTACATATTAGTTGGCTAACATAAAGTGAGATGAATTCAGCTTTATGAAGACACTCCAATGGAACTACCTGGGACAAGATGGTACAACACAGGTCTAAATTCAAACAGATACTTAAGGTACCAAAAGAATTACTTGAAATGTGCTTCTTTAAGTACAGAAATTAACAGACATTAATAACATATTTTCTGTTTGTAAAGTCACCATGTACATAAAAACCATATCAGGAAGGGACAACATAAAAAAAATGTAAAAATGTTTTTGCTTTAATTTCATTCATTGAGTATTCAATAGACAAAATCAGAGTATTTGAGGTTCGATAAGGCCAAGTATTGGGTCCTGCTCTTGGGTCACAACAACCCCATGCAGTGCTACAGGCTTGGGGAAGAGTGACTAGAGAGCTGCTTGGCAGAAAAGGACCTGTGGGTGTTGGTCGACTGTCCTCTGAACATGAACCAGCAGCATAGCCAGGTGGGCAAGAAGGCCAACAGCATCCTGGCCTGTATCAGGAACAGTGTGGTGAGTAGGACTTGGTGATCATCCCCCTGTACTCAGCACTGATGAGGTCCCACCTCAAGTGCTGTGTCCAGTTTTGGGCCCCTTACCACAAAAAAGACATTTAGTTGCTGGAGTGGGTCCAGAGAAGGGTAATGAAGGTGGTGAGGGGTCTGGAGAGTAAGTCTTGTGAGGAGAGGCTGAGGGAGCTGGGGTTGTTCAGCTGAGAGAAAAGGAGACTGAGGGGAGACCTTATCGCTCACTACAACTACCTGAAAGGAGGGTGTAGAGAAGTGGGAGTTGGTCTCTTCTGCCAAGTCACAAGTGATAAGACAAGAGGAAATGGCCTCAAGTTGCATCAGGGGAGGTTCAGATTAGATATGAGGAGAAATTTTTATACTGCAAGGATTATTAAACATTGGAATGGGCTGCCCAGGGAGGTGGCTGAGGCACCATCCCTGGAGTTATTCAAAGACGAGTTGACATGGTGCTTAGTGACATGGTTTAGTGATGTTGTTTTTTTGGTTTTGGCAGAGTTAGGTTCATGGTTGGACTAGATGATCTTAAAGGTCCCTTAAAGGTCCCTTCCAAACTAGTCCAAAATAATTCTATGATTCAATTCTATGATTCTAGTGATCGTACAATCAAATGTTCTATGATTCATGTATTTATCAGGCTCATATTTCTGATACATCTTTTCGTTGTCTCTAGACATTTATTTTTTCTCTTAAAAGTGTACACTTGTCCACATATATAGTCTTGGAACTTATGGTTCACAATTGAACATTCAGGTCATACTAATTCTGCTTCTTGGCTAGCATGGAAATAATGACAGTGCTACACTTAACAGAAAAAAGCTTCTTCTGGCAACAACCTTCAGGGATCCTACTTGTGTTAACCTGTCCTGCTCATGCACTCAAAGAAGAAAGAAATCAATACATTTGCTAGGCTAGTTATTATGCAATCTGGTATCTGGACAACATAACAACAATCATGCTGGAAACTCATTGTTCAGAAGACAAGCTCTCTGTACTGTCAACGTCATTCATCCAGCTGATGAGCCCATGTTAACCACACATTTTCCTGACAAATTCTGTTTCCCAATGAGGCTTAGTGAAGTACTCTGCAAATTGGGTGTATAAAGCAGGCACCAGTACAGGTTAGGGGTGGAGTTTGGGGAGACAAGTTCTGAAGAGAAAGATCTAGGGGTCCTGGTGGACAGCAAAATGACAATGAGCAAGCCGTGTGCTCTTGTGGCCAGGAAGGCCAACGGAATCCTGGGCTGCATAGGGAAAAGGGTGGCCAGCAGGTCAAGGGAAGTCATTCTCCCCCTCTACTCTGCACTGGTGAGGCCACAACTGGAATGCTGCGTCCAGTTCTGGGCTCCCCAGTTCAAGAGGGACAGGGAACTACTGGAAAGAGTCCAGCGAAGGGCAACAAAGATTGTTGAAGGACTGGAGCATCTCCCTTATGAAGAAAGACTGAGAGAGCTGGGACTCTTTAGTCTGGAGAAGAGAAGGCTGAGGGGAGACCTTATTAATGCTGACAAGTATCTCAAGGGTGGGTTGAAGGAGGAGGGAGCCAGACTCTTTTCAGTGGTTCCCAGTGAGAGGACGAGGGGCAACGGGCACAAGTTGGAACATAAGAGGTTCCACTCAAATATGAGGAAAAACTTCTTCACAGTAAGGATGACAGAGCCCTGGAACAGGCTGCCCAGAGAGGTCGTGGAGTCCCCTTCTTTGGAGATTTTCAAGACCCGCCTGGATGCAGTCCTGAGTAACATGCTCTAGCTCTGGGCAATCCTGCTTCAGCAGGGGAGTTGGACTAGATGATCTCTATGGTCCCTTCCAACTCTAAAAATTCAGTGAAATTCAGTGAAAGCATATTGTTTCCTTTTGCTATGTTTTGGGGCTTGGATGTCTTTTTTCAAAAGCGATGAATTGAATATAATTCCTTCCATTTTCTTTTTACTTTTTTAATTCTTTTTTATTTTTTAGTTTAAGAAGCTGTATTCTTGAAAAAGATAATTCTTGCTTTTTTTTTTTTTTTTAAATTAAAAGGAAGAATACCACATTTGCAAGAAATACGTGAGACGTGTATCATGGTATCTTCATACACGTGAAATCTCTCTGTGAAACACTTCATATCTCTTAAAGTCAGTGTTAAATTAAATTATTATTTGTTTGTATTCAGTACTTCCTACATTGTGATGGATTCCATTAGTGGTATATAAGAGATAACTAAGGTATATTTCTAAAGTATCGCATATAGTCATGGATACCAGTCTGGGCATGACTCTACAAAAGAATAATATGGTTTCCTGAGGAAAAAATTATTTGTTTTTTTTTTTAAGAAAAGGTTCGCACAGGTAGCTTGAGTAATGTCCCTAGCAGGCATTATGTGGCAACATTTACCTCCATGTAGTTTTTGACTTTCAGTTCTGCTTTGCCTTTAGATCCCCAAATTAATAGGGTCTGAGGATTTGGGAGCTTGCTTGGATTTTGTGTTTATTTGTCTTTTTTTCATTGCTGTTGTTTTTCCCCCCTTTTTTTTTTTTCTGTTCTTATATAGTATCCAAGTATCTTGATATTATTAAACAGAGAAGGAAAGATGTGTTATGAGTAGAATGTTTCATGCATCATTGTGCTTCATCACTTACACAAATATATTTACAAAATGACCGATACTGATATAGCCATACTGATAAAAACAGTCATATAGGATTTTAACCAAATTATTTGTACAAAGTCCAATAATCCGCCAAAGCAAGCCATGAAAAGACCCTTGAATTTGCTTTGTTAAAATAATGATTCCAAACACTTTATTTTATTTTTAATAAAAAGTAGAGAAGAGCCATTCAACCCATTTCCACATATTCTAGACTATAATCAGCTGTGTAAGACAAAGAAGGATTGATTTTACTGATGCTGTTTTTTCTCTGTTAAACACTGTTTCAGAGACTATATATATACGTGACCATGTTTCTAAATTTTAGCTGGGGGAAAATTGTATTTCGGCTTCTTTATTGTTTGGCTCAAATACTTGGAGATCTCCTTCTTAAAAATTAAATACGTGCAAAGCCTCATTATGACTTCCACTTTCCCCAAGAAATTAGAAATGAACTTTTAGAATAAATTTTCTTCTCTTACACACAGTAATTCCTCATGTGTTAAGATCAGCTCTTCCCTACAGCTATAACCTAATCGGCATGCAATTCTGATTATGAAATACAAGCAATTTGAGGCAACTCTTAATGTAATTTACATTAGTAATTCTAGTCACTGGATAAAGATTCTAAGATGGTCCTTTAAAAAAAAAAACAACAAAAACCCCCCACCTATATTTTTTTCTCTGCTGTGCAGCTGATGTGTACTTTTATTCTGCTTGTGGAGCATGAAACAACACTGTACTTCGCAGAGGTTTTTAAAACCCAGAGGAAGAGTGTGAAAGAGAAGACCTTGGATGGGTGAAGACCTTGTGTGTAAAACTGTACTGATTCTGCCAGAGTCAACGTCAGGTAAACACATTCTTGTTATATAATTAGACAGTTAAACTGTACCATTAATAAAGACCCTGGTGAGTTGCAAGTTCAAATGATGATACATTTCAGGCTACATGACAATTCCAAGATCTCTGCTAATATTTCAGACTCTTAGCTTAGGTATAGAAACTAAGTGTATAATAATAATAATTAAAAAAAAAGACTACAAGTTTATATCCCTTGATGCATTCTCTCTGCCAGGTTTCACCTGCTATGGATCTTTTGCTGCGGTAGCATCTCTACTTCAAATAAGACTGATTAAAATGAAATTACTCAGTCTCCTGACCCATGGCAAATTTCATGAGCTGCAATTTGTCTAGTAGTTCAGCTGTGAGTACAATCTGATTGGCTATAATTTAGGTTTATAGTTCCTCCCCCTCATCCTCCCCCACCCAAAATACTAGACTCCAGTAGTCCTGAAATAAAAAAAAATAGAGGAGAGAAAAGAAAAGAAGGAAGGGAGGAAGGACGGAAGGGAGGGAGGACAGAAAGGAGGGAGGAAGGAAGGAAAACAGTATTTTGAGCCCCAGGAACTACAAGGTAGACAAGATTTCTTAAAAAATATTCAGCATATTTACAAAGTTTGACTCGAATCACATGACTGATGGCTTCAAGAGAATAAAATGCACATTATAAATCTAGTAATTTCAATCAAACTTCCCATCTCTAAATAGTGCCAACAAGATGAAATCATACCAATTTGGTTTTGTTGTTGTTGTTTTTATTTTCTTTCCCAGTGTCCTTAATAAGAACTTTCTAATCCTGTAGGGTAGAGAAAGATGGATAACAAAATTTCCTCCTTGAAGCAAGAGATTCAATAGGGCTAGGATTTCACCCACAGAAAGAGTTTGAATAGGGCTAGAGTTTCACCCACAGTTCTACGTAGACTTTGAGCTACAAAGGACTTTGAGCTAAAAGGGTTTCTTTTTTTTTTTTTTTTTTTTTTTTTAATACAAAATGCTCTTAATGCTCCTACCGATGGGTGTTGACTTCTGGTACCCTTGTCCTCAGAAGGGTTTAACTTTGTACGTTCCTCCACTTAGTTCTTCTGGGCAGTAAAAACTGTAAATGACTAATTCTTCCAGTGTGATTTAGACTTCTAATACCTTGCTTTGCAAAAAAAAGAAAGCAAGTACTTGACTAACCCTTTTTTATCCCAGAGGCTAAATTTTTAGAAAAGAAACAGACATAGCCTTCATGCCTATGGGACATTTGTTTGCCACAATGTGTTTTAAACTGCTCGCATTATTACTTCATATTTGATCTGATCACTCTTTGTCTCCCCTAATCACAGGAAACTCTGCTGCTTCTGATGCTCAATTAACAAGTTTCTTTCTAAACAGTTCCTGGAGTCAGAACTCCCAGAGTCATCTGTTCTGCACAAAACTGTTTTAGTATGATGTAAAACTCTACACAACTGTTCTGAGAAAAGTATTTGGTGTCCTTGTCATGTCAGCCTCCAAATAGTGCATGTCCTCGGGAGCTGATAATTTTCTTACACATTCAGTCCCATGGTCTCATCTGGAACATGAATAGACACTAGGCTTGATAAGTCTAATTTCAGACATCCATGGTGCATAGATATTTAAAACTATGATAGTACTTACATAAGGAACAAGTCATCAGTTATGTTTTAAATATTTAGTTCTCTTTCACATATTTGAATTTTCATGTTGTCTGCAAAAGTCTTCTACAGTGGCCAACTTAGATGTACAATTTAGCCAGATGAATCCCATTCTGCTTTCTCCATAGACTGAGAAAATCTTATTTGCTAATGCTGTCTGTCCAATTATTTTCAGTCATATATCAACCCAACCAATGCAAACCCAAAACATTAAGATAAAATAAAGTTAGCTTTTGATGCTGTGTACTTCTTCGATAGAGAAGGTGAAGCAATATGTCTAGTCTCCAGAAATGTTCTGCTTCAGACACGCTTCACTTCAACCATGCCCAAGTTGTGTTTGAAGCAGTCATTCTTTCACTAGATTCTGATAGCTTGCAGGCATTTTTATACGTTAAAGAGTGGCTTCATTGGTGGCATCTATGGAAACAGATCTACCAGGAGCTGAAATAGAACACAGCGGTTTTTTAAGTCTCTAAATTGTAGAGGAATAAAAGATATCAGTGTGAAGTTTCCCACAGGAAATGCCCTGAATAGTTCAGTTTAATGTTTAAATGCTGTTTTGCATGATTAATGTGTAATAAAATAGTAGCTGAATAAAATAGATGATGAAATAATGCTTAAATTAGAAAAAAGAACTATTACCACAAGTTAAACTATCCAAGAGTTGCACCTCATAAACCTGTGCATAAAACATTGTATTTAGCTGTTTTCAATGTTTGAGCTTTTCAATTTCTAGGGAGTTGTTATCATTCATATTTCAAAACTAGATAACTAAAGGAACTGGGTAGGAGAACAACATATAACATTTCCACAAGTGAATAGCTTTTTAACACTCAAAATATAACTTATTTATAGATGCAGACTTGAAAAACTAACTATCAAGAGAGGGCTAGAACAAAACAACAAATACCACTGGCCAAACTGCTAGGGACTGGAGAGCCTTCTTTCAGAATTAAAAACATGAGATGCTGCAGTTCTGCGAAGCTGTTATGGGGTTATATCGTCTACTGATCAGTCATCTGGATACTTTCTTACAAGTGTCCCAATACATGGTTCAGGAGAAAATGTTGATAGTATGGAACTCCAGCTTATTAAAATAATTTATATAAATCTGCTGTAAAGAGTATAATTTTGACACATGGACATTATTATAACAATTGGTGCAGCATGTTGAACTGGGATAGGAGATCACATAGGAGGAGCATGCAGAAAGATGTCTTTGAAGACAGCCTCTGATGAGAATTTCTCCCAGTCTGACAAAATGTTCTCTACATGTCTAAATAATCATCAGTATCATTATCTAAACACAGATCTCAGATTAAAAACCCTCTATCAAACTCTCCCTGTTTATATACTTTGGAAGAAAGAACTCATCAACGGACAAGTTTTAATGATTAATTCAATTAAATTAAGTAAAATAAATAAAATCATTTAAAATTAATTTTTTTTTTAAATTACTTTTGCTACAAGTATTACAACAATATCCAGTGGCAGGCACTATCTAAATACTAAGGTATTATCCCCACACAAGTGGTTTTCAGGTTTCAGTGCAGAGAACCCAGTATACACTGAACCAACTGTATGTACACTGTAAAACTTGCTAAAGGAAGTTTGCACAGATAAACTTGCTTCAGTCTTTGAAGAGATCTTAATTTCCAACAGAAAATGTTGGCAAGAGCTTGGAAGTCATTTCCCTATTCTGAAGCAGTTACAGGTGTCCACTTCTGATATTTTCTGGTATGGAAGAACATCAAAGACCCATAATTCTCCTTGATACTTACACAGCAGAAATAACCAAACACCCCAATTAAAATCAGGTCTTTCTGATATTGGACATTATAAGGATAATATCCCAGGTTTAACTAATCGTCTGATATATTTTTCCTAAACCTCATAATATATCACAGTGATATTAGAAAAGTAATACATGGCAAAGTGAAACAACAAACCAACAAACTGTTTGCTTTTTATGAAGCATTTTTAAATGTATTCATAAACATCTACTAGTTTTGATCTTATGTTAAGAATACGTAGAGAACAAACAAGAAGTGTCCAGTCTCAAAGAAACCAACAGTGGCATGCATAAGAATACAAGGTAATACAGGCTGGTCACACTCAATTCTTCTCAGGAAGAATTCTGAAAATATAATTAAACAAGAAAATCCAGGAACACATAAGAAATATTATTGACTCCCTACAGTCTGTGTCCCTGGTTGAGATTAGGAAACTAAAGTGTTCAAAAGTAAGAGGGCCCCCCCACTAACCATTTCCCCAAATTCAACAATAATAGGAGAGCCAGGCAGCCTGTTATGTCGATCTGCTTCCACAGTCTCCTTGTTAGGTGATGCACTGACCCAGACAAGTTCTGGGACCAGACTGAGTATGATTTCAAAGACCTAGGACAAAAGAATCACAGATTTATTGATGTCTGTGATCCACACAAACATCAACTTCCTCAGTCAGTCAAAGGTCAGTGAAAATCTCTCAGACCTCATAAAAGAAGTTCTACAGGCTAATTTACCCCCTTCCTGAGTAAGTAAGTTTCCGTTCTCTCCCAGCCTGTGTATCAGCAGGGAAGAAAAAAAGTTTTGAAGATAAAAGCCTTTGTGCAGCAAGTGGAGAGGAAAGATGAGAAAAGTCTGGTGAAAAATGGTATGTATGAAGTATACATAAAAAAATCCCACTCTAGAACATTTTTTTGTTTTTCAATTAGATTTTGTACAAATAAGTTGATTCTAAATCAGAATCAGATAAAAATATTTATGGTAATTTACAGTTCTTAAAATCAGCTACTGAATGACAAAAAGGTAAAACAATTCCTTTACTAATTCTCACATTTTTGTGAGTGATTTCTTTTTATTAGGCCATTTTTCAAATTCCAGTCAAGCATTGTGCTTTATTGGAAAATAAAAAAGAAATAGCAACCATTTTTTCTAGAATTAATTTTGTCAATACCGTCTGTTCTTTTATTATGCAATATAAGAACAATTAAACCATTTTTTTTTAAAAAGTGACTTTGAAGAAAACAATTCTCAGTTATTCTGTTTTTTTTTGCTAAAAAAGATCTAATAAGGAAATACAATTTTATTACATTTGTTACTGATGCTATAAAACTGTACTTCAATGGCTAGGAAATACAATGTAATTGATTATGTTGTGGAAACACATTAATATGAGTTACTATATTTTTCATATGTAATTTGGAATTATGTAAAGATGTAAAGCTGTCCAATGGCACAGTGTAAATTTGTGACTTAGAGTTTAATTATTCGATATTAAACATATGTAAGATCAAATATGGCTGAAAAGAAGACTTTGGCGCAAATGTCTTAAGCATCTGGAAAAGCCTGGCTATGAACTAAACTTGACTAGACAATACTGCATGATATCATCTCAGACTTCACTGATGTGATACTGGATTACAGCTATTGACCTCTAAGCACTAGTGGATTTAAAAACAAGAAAGAAGGGAAGGGAAGGGAAGGGAAGGGAAGGGAAAATAAGAAAGGCAAATATGTAGTCCATAAAAATGGCCATTTAGTAGTCAAAGATAAAGGATTTTGCTGGGGACACAATAATCAAGTGAGAGACAGATGCTTAATGACCCTTTAAAAAGAAGCGTTATTTTCAAGGGAGAAACTGACTTTGTATTCATCTCTCTCTGCGCAAACATGGAAGACAAGGGAAAAATACAGAATGGGTGAAATAACTAAGTGAGTTGTTAAAGTACCAGCTGGAGATATAGATGAACTATAAGAACAACTATATTGTAAGTGAAATTTTACAAATACCATATTTTTATAGAAAGTTAATACTTTAATAAAACTAAAAATAAGTGAAAAAAATCTAACAATTCTTAGTTTTGTTTTTTATTGTTTGATTAGTTTTCCATTTCCCTGATGACTTCTAAATATTAAAATTTTCAGGGTTTTTATTAACGTTCCCTTTTTTCCTCATTTTATTTTCATTTTCTTTTCTCACAATAATTTTTCAGTAACAAAATGAAGAACAAGAAAAGAGACAATTGAAAAAATGAAGGTCAGGTTAAATCTATTGTCTTAGCCTCTGACCTGACTTTTTTTCTCTGATATTTTATGCTCCAAATTCTGCACAGGAATTTTTCAGACAGCTAATATTGTTCCTTTAGAAACCTGAGAAATCAAAATGACTTTGGGTCTTTTTTTTATTATTTTTTTAACGAATTGTTTCATTACCTCATGAATGGAATGCTTGTAGTCATCAGCTTGCAATTAACATTCTCCATCTTGACTTTTATTTTATATTTGCTCTTTCATATGATCATTAAGACAAGTGTGGTAAAGCACATATGACAGATTGTGATAGCTTAGATGGTCTCTCTGATTAATGTAAATTTTTCTAATATTGGGGGTTTACTACATTAAACTAAAAGTTACTAGTAGAAGCTCGATGTTTTCAAAAAAAATTTAATAAAAATATATACTAACAAAGAAAAAGAAAAAAAAAAATGTTATCAGAAAAAGTTTGAAATAACTATTCATCAGTAAGACATCTGATTAAAAGATGTGCTCCAGACAAAAGTTTTGGAAAAGATGGACAATGCCTGAGTTGATTATAATTGGTAAAATGCTGGGGAAAAGACAGACATAAATATTTGGTCTTCAGATCTGGCAAAAGCTTTCTGTTTGTTTTACCATCCTTTTTAAAAAAAAAATAAAAAAAAAATTAAAAAAAATCCTGCAACTCCTTGTTCTTTTTGAAGGATTTCTGATTTTCATGATTCTTGAAATTCAAGGCAAACTTAGTCTTCAGTAGTTCAGTGAAAAACATAAACTGGAGCTGAGAGAGAGGAAAGAAGGAAATAAATTGGGGTGCTGTTGTACTGATTTTTTCTCTTAACCTCAGCTTCTTTCAGTACATTAGAACTATTGCTGATATTATATTGTTGCTTTGGCAAACTACATCCTCATAATCATTCTCTTAAGACACGCAAATCCAACTACCCCATCTAATATTAACAGTATGCATAAGATTTTGCAAGTGTAGTAATGCTCTACCACATGTCACATTTTATGCATCTGCTGTATGCAACAAGAGTGACCCACAGAACCTTGCTTCAACAGCTGTGGTGAAGAATGAAAGACTATAGTGGTCTCAAGTCCTATTTCAGAAAGTGCGCAAAGATTGTCACAATGGGTGTTTGTGTCAGATAAATTTTGATCTGCCTGTTTCTGTCCTGATGTGCAGCACATCCTAACTTCTCTCATTCCACTTTTTGAATGCCATAAGATATTAATAACTATTCCAGGGAAAAATGTACCAGCCACATAGGGCCAATATTAATAAACATCAAACAAACAAAAGCCGTAAGATATAGAAGCAGGGTCTTAATTCTGCTTTACAGAGTGATTTTGTAAATCTTAATCCTTACACCTGAGTTCCTTGCATCTTGGACCGAGAATCACAGCTGCATTCCTCCCTCTTTCTTGTCTCTCCAGCGGCAACCTGCATGACCCGGAGGTTTGTATGTTTGTTCCCATCCTTGCCCACTCTGATACATTTAACTCCCTGAGCTATATGTGCTGTTTGGACAAGTGAATAAATCCTGAAGTTAAATTCTGAATGGAGCCTGGTGTTTCTGGTTGGCTTCATACAACCAAATGATCAATATTTTCTCCCTTGCATTTCCTTTTTTATCAGAGTATGCAGCCTCCCACTAAGGTTCATAACCTTGGCGGTCATCTTTCATCCTGAACTGTCTTTGATTATAATTTTACATCACACAAATCTCATTCTATCATGTCCAAAACATAGCAAGGCTGTGACCAAAGCTGTCTCAGGATGATGCCAAGTCAATAATTCATACCTTTATTACATCTCTGCTGGGTAGGTGTAATTCAACCTAGTTGTTGTAATTGTAGTGTGCTAGCACCTGTAGATTGGTGTGCCTGAAGCAGTTCTGCGTCCGGTGATTGTTCCATGCCTTTTACAATCTTATCTACATGTCTAATGCATCTGTAATATATAGCAAATGCCTAACACACCTTTGCAGAGATAAAGAATTTATGCCACTTAAGATTTTAAATCCATCTTTATGAAATACCACAGCTGAAAGGTAATTCTTTTAGACTATCAATTATGCTCAGGTTTGTGTTCCCTTCCTTTCCCTTCCCTCTTCCTTCCCCTCCCCTTCCCTCTCCCTTTTTTCTTCCTCTTCCCCTTCCCCTTCCCCTTCTCCTTCCCCTTCCCCTTCCCCATCTCTTTCCCCTCAGAATCACACACGGTATTTTTGATTGCATCTGTTGCATTTCAACCTTTGAGTTAATATAAAGTAGTATAGTAAACTGGAAACTTTTCTTAAAAGCCATTAGAAAGAGTTGCATGGGCTCGCAAACTAGAATATGAGCAATCTTCAAATGATGAAAAAGTATGTAGAAGCATAAAGGGATATTACCCATTTTGGTTTGTTCTTATGAACTTATCTATTTCTTCTTTTTCCTATTTTCTGGGGCAGTTGCCCATGGCAAAATTGCTCGTGGAACAACCTTTCATACAGACACATTAAAAGCTAGCAATGAACTCAAAGCCCACCAAAACTTCATCCATGTCCCTGCACTTCCCAACCTATAGAAATACATAGTTAAAGACAGAAGTTAGAATTAGAAAGTACAAAGCAAAGTTTTATTCTTGCCAGTTGGTCCCCAGCCTGTACTGTTGCATGGTGCTATTCTGTTCCAGATACAGGACTTAGTACTTGCCTTCTTTGAACTTTGTGAGGTTTATGGAAGACCATTTCTGCAACCTGTGGAGATCCCTCTGTGTCACAGTGCTACCCCTCCCTCCAATTTTGTGTCCCCAAGAAACTCGCTATTAAAGATTTATTTCTCTTTAGCACATCATTCTCATTCATGTGGAGTACTACACAATGTTGTAGCTTCATGGTTCACTACCAACATATCTAAACCAATACATCGGAAGAGCAGCCCTTCATGGAAATGTCACCTATTTGCAGTTTGGAGTGGCAATGAATTGAACTATAGGCTTGAATAAAACTAAGTAAATTTTGCTTTAAGTTCAGGTTTAGTTTCTTGTATTTCTGCATTAGACAACCTCTACTTAGTGCTAGAAGTTGTTAATGTCTCACAAAATTTATTTCATTTCTTAAATCTGTACCTTTCAGATCTGTGTGGTCGTCTGGCAGTAGAACCTTGCCTCTTTGTTAATACAAATTTGCACTCATCATCATTATAGGAAGAGACTGGAAAACCATGCACTAAAAGTACCCCCCCACATAAAACTAACAGGAAAAAAAAGTCACATTTTTATTATAACAAAAATAATAATTTTGAATAATTTTGTATGTTTTACTGTGCATATCTGGAATTGATAACTGTGCCTATTTAGAAAATTACATGATAGTTCTCATTATGGCTAAGTATGAAATTAGTGCTTCCACTTTTAACGTATGGAAGCAGAATAAGTTGCCAAAAAAACCTCATGGCATTGTCCAGACCTAGAGGAGCTTGTCATTGCTCCAGAAGCAGGTAAAATGCTGACCTTTCTGTATAAGCCAGTATAATATATCAGACGAACCCAGACTCCTTGTGAATATACTCACAGTATATCAGCATCACACAGTTTACATTTTAAAGCATATTTATCACAACTGAGTCAAACAGGGCAAAATTCCCAAGCCAATCTATAATTTACAATCCAGCATTTGGGACCCTGGCAACTCAGTAATTATTTGGCTTCTGCTTGTGTGTGTATGCATGTGTGTTTATTATTTTATTTATTTATGTGAGATGTGTGCACACGTGTTTTATTTTGGAGGCTTATGATACAAAAGCTCTGCATGTGATTTATTAAAAACAAACGATGAAGCAAAAAGAAGATTATATTCCCTCATAATAGGATGGGGTGCTTGCCAGAGCCTGGAAATGGAATACTAACTAGTAGCTTTATGAGAATTGCTAGCTGAAGAGCTGTTTATATAAGCTGGCTTTGCTCCCCTTTTAGTTGGGGAACCTATTTTCTTTCCTTTTTTTAGTTTATTTCACACCTTTTGGATGTTGTTTTCTTGCTTGAACTCCTTAGGCTCCATCCTCTGAACCTTTTTCAATACACACCACTAAGAAATCAGTCGAGGGGAATAGATCTAATGGTAGAAGTGTGCTGCGGCCAAGGTTTTGTAATTGTTGCTTCCTAATGGACCAGTGCTCATTTAAATCAAGGGAGAAACATGTGCATCCTGGAGGCGATCAGCCATGCAGCTGACCCCTGGGTGGAGGGGGTACCCAGGCAGGAGAAGTCTGGAATTGGACTGCAACATAACAGCTTGGGAGTTACATATGTGGGGGGGTCACTTCCTGGCGTTGTTACTGTAGCATGATTGTCCACATTGTGAGCTCATTTTGTATGTAGCATGGGGACATCTCTTCTCCTCTTCTGGACACCTTGTGAGAATCTAGCCCTTTATTCAAAGACAACTGCTGAGAAGCACAAGAGGAAGTTTGAAATCTTATCTGCAGAATATAGGAGTTGAAGAAGAAGTTTTCCAGTATCGCCTGCCATTAAAAAAAAAACAACAAAGAAACCAACCAAACCAAACCAAAAACCACCCCAAAACCCACAGTTCTCAGTTATATACCTATATATAAGATGGCTGCGTAGGCTAAACTAGGGTAGTTAAGCTTCTGAGTCTTGATATAGTATGAGTGATAAACTCAAAAAAGGCAACTTATCTAAAGGAAGGGAAGAGATTTCAGTGAGAACCTTCTCTTTGTTATGGGAAGATGGGAATAACATCTGTCCTAGATGTTACCACTCTCTAAGTTCTGATATTTGTGAACAAAGCATTGTGGGCAGAAATGTCCCCACTTGGTCCAGGGAACATAGGTATCTGTCTCAGCATTGACATTTCCACTGCTGGAGCCAGATGCCTCACTTCCACTGATTTCAGTACTGTAAATCACCATACCTAGGATTCTTATACCCTTTGCTCTTTGCGGAAAGGTCCTTGAAACAGGTAGGTCTGATTCTGATAATGGGAGTGTGATAGATTTCCTCTGAGAAAGATGCCATTGAAACCAGTGAGATTCACTGCTTTATAATGCTAATTATTGCATGATCTGGCCTTATATTTGACAGAGTCAAAAGTGATAACACTCAATTACTGTATTTCCAGATTGTGTCTTGTAAAGTATTCATTAGCAAACAATCTAATAAAGTACATGTAGACAGTATCATTCCACTGATGATATCTTTAATACTGATATCAAAATATCTTTTATACATTAATTTCTTACCTGTCTTTATTTATTGATTCTACTCTGAAAAAAAAAAAAAAACAACCTGTTGTCATCTTCAGGGAGGATCTTGAATAGAAGAATTTAATAGAAGCTAAATTTGCAAGTCCTACAAGCTATGCTATGAACTATGTCTCTGAGTTTACAGACTCATACATGCATCTCATCAAAGTTTATCTTCTTGCAATGATTTGCAGATCTACAATGACCAGTTTCAAAATATATTAAGATATATTTCTCTGATTTACTGACTTAAAACACATCTACATTGTGATCCCGTTTCAACTTTGCAAAGTCTCCAGGTCTTAAGTTGTTCGTGGGTTTTGTCTCCAAATGCTTTCTATCATACTTAATCAAACAATCAATTTTAAAGGAAGCTGTTTATCCAGACAAGTTTAGTTTAAATTCCTAGTACTAGATGACATCTCCAAGTTACCAGGAATAACAAATTGCCAAGACGGCTTTTCACTTGTTGATAGCAACAGACCTGACAGAAGTACACTCTGAAGTGCGACACATTTGGAGGTGGGAGGGATAAGATCTGTGGAACTCTCTAAAGATAGGTTACAGATATTCTTTGAAATAGATAATGACATCTGTTATGAGTTCCACTGGTACAAATTTAGACCTTTGAAAAAGCCAATGGAGGTACACTGGTATAAAATTAAACAGATGAAGAACAGAATCAGCCTCCCAGGGTGCCTGATATTTTAGACACACACTATGGAGGAAGTACAAGTACTTTAAGGTACTCGTTATCTCTTACACTTTTACAGTTTAAGTCCCTGAAAGTCTTAATCTGTAGAGAGCAGTACCAAACTTTGTTCAGATAAATATCAATAAAATCTGAGTTATGATATGGTGTGGCGTTATATGTATATATGCTGTTATATGTATATATGTGGTGAAGGCATGAGGGATAGTGATAGGCTGGCAACCACAGAAGGGCCTAAGCATGGACAGGGAGGTGATGGGCCTCGCCCCCTCATAGAAGCGACAGGAAAACTAGCCCAGCTAAAGTGCATTTACACGAATGCACGTAGTATGGGCAATAAACAGGAGTAGCTGGAAGCCATTGTGCGGCACGAAAGCTATGATGTAGTTGCCATCACGGAAACGTGGTGGAATGAATCAAATGACTCGAGTGCTGCAATGGATGGCTACAAGCTCTTCAGAAGGGACAGGCAAGGAAAGAGAGGGGGAGGAGTGGCCCTGTACGTTAGGGAGGAATACGAATGTGTGGAGGTAAATGAGGGTAATAGTAGAGTTGAGTGTCTATGGGTACGAATCAAGGGGAGGACCAGCAAGGCTGATATTATGGTGGGAGTCTATTACAGACCACCCAACCAGGATGCAGAGGTAGATGAAATGTTCTATAAACAACTAGCAGAGGTCTCGAGATCACTTGGACTTGTCCTGGTGGGTGACTTCAACCTACCAGATATCAGCTGGACACTCCATACAGCTGAGAGGGAACAGTCTAGGAGGTTTCTGGAGTGTGTCGGGGATAACTTCTTGACACAGCTGGTGAGTGAGCCAACTAGGGGAGGAGCACTGCTAGACCTGCTGTTTGTAAACAGAGAGGAACTTGTGGAGGATGTAATGGTTAGAGGCCGTCTCGGGTGCAGTGACCATGAAATGATAGAGTTTCGGATCCTCAGGGAAGCAAGAAAGGGAGGCAGCAGGACTGCCGTCATGGACTTCCGGAGGGCAGACTTTGGTCTCTTCAAGAGTCTGCTTGACAGAGTCCCTTGGGAGGCAGCCCTGAAGGGCAAAGGAGTCCAGGAAGGCTGGACACTTTTTAAGGAGGAAGTCTTAAAAGCACAGGCGCAGGCCATCCCTGAACGCAGGAAAGCGAGCTGTCGAGGGAAGAGACCGGCCCGGCTGAACAAAGAAATAAGATCACAGCTCAGGGAAAAAAGGAAAGTTTATGTCCTTTGGAAAAAGGGACAGGCTACTCAGGAAGATTACAAAGAAGTAGCAAAGTTATGCAGGGAAAAGATTAGAAAAGCCAGAGCTCAGCTAGAACTAAACCTGGCCCTGGATGTTAAAAATAATAAAAAGAATTTCTATAAATATATTAATAGCAAGAGGAGGACTCGGGAGAACCTCCACTCTCTCCTCGATATGGAAGGTAACATAGTGACAAAGGATGAGGAGAAGGCTGAGGTACTAAATGCCTTCTTTGCCTCAGTCTTTAGCAGTGGACTAGGGTGTCCCCCAAGTGCCCAGACCCCTGAAATAGCAGTTAGGGGTGGGGAGCAGGATGAAGCCCCCAAAATTCTAAGGGAGATGGTGAGGGACTTGCTCCAAAACCTTGACACAAACAAGTCTATGGGCCCAGATGAGATTCACCCGAGGGTACTGAGGGAGCTGGCAGAAGTGCTCACTGAGCCACTCTCCATCATTTACCATCAGTCCTGGCAAACTGGGGAGGTCCCAGCCGACTGGCGTCTAGCAAATGTGACGACAATCCACAAGAAGGGTCAGAAGGATGATCCAGGGAACTACAGGCCTGTCAGTCTGAACTCGGTGCCTGGGAAGGTCATTGAACAGATCATCCTGAGTGTCATCATGCAACGCATGAAGGACACCCAGGTGATGAGGCCCAGCCAGCACGGGTTCACGAGGGGCAGGTCCTGCTTGACAAACCTGATCTCCTTCTATGACAAAGTGACTCACTTGGTGGATGAAGGAAAGACTGTGGATGTTATTTACCTAGACTTTAGCAAGGCCTTTGATACAGTGTCCCACAGGATTCTTCTGGAGAAACTGGCTGCTCATGGCTTAGATGGGTATACTCTCC
>NW_015090911.1:2238314-2242427 GCF_001431845.1 Calidris pugnax | reverse complement strand
TTTGGTTTTTTTTTTGTGGTTGGACTCGATGATCTCTGAGGTCCCTTCCAACCACCACAATTCTGTGATTCTGTGAAATAGAAAACATAGGTACACTGTGTATTCTACCTCTCTGTCTATCTGTCTCTATTTTATCAGAGTTTCACTGAAATATGTGGATATTGTCATCAACACTTTAAAAATTCAATAACTTTCATTCTGGATGTTTTCTGGTAGCCAGGAGATCTTAGCTACCAGAGCATAAAAAAAGGACAAGTTTAATCAGTCGTCATTTTAAGGTAGGAAGCATGTCCCCTGGCAATCACAAGTCCTAGAAGCAGAATTACAACCCAACCCAAGCAGATATAGACAGAATTGAGAGAAAGCATTGCCTCCCAGGAATTGTGATTTCCTGTGACTTCTTTACTAAATTTCATACTAGTAACAGCATTTGAACTGAAGTAGAACCTGAGGTCCAATTGAGATCAATGCTTCATGTTGCTGGGAATGTGTTTTCACTTTTTGGAGCCCATAGCCCCTGACATACTGAAACCCATAGGTGTGTCTTTCTTGTCTGCAGACAGTCACTTCTATGTGTGTTGGGTCCTTGCACTGCTCTTGCTCTTGTCCTTCCTGCAAAGTATTGAACTCAGAAAAGAATGTACCTCTCAACTTAGCCTGATTTCATTAGATATAAACTTAAAACCTCTCTGCTGTTCCACATAGAAATCAGTTTCCTCAATACAAATACTGTATTTTGATGATAAGAAATATACCCTTGTCATTCTGGATTCTAAGATGATTATTTTATCTATTTTACTCTTAAAATTCTGTTCTGTTTTCATTGAAATTTATTAGCTTTTCCTTTTTTGTTGTTGTTTTTTGTTTGTTTTTTAATAAAAGTAAACAAACTAACGAACAAACAGAACTCCAATATACAAATATATATATATGGGCCAAATGAAAGTTTGCTGAGGACAGTAGGGGTCATTTGTCATTTCACTAATTTTGAAGTGCTTTGGCTTTTGTTAGTATATTTGTCTTCAGATTCCTGTGGGACAGGTTAGCTTCACCTATTTTTATCAACAAATAACATGAAATAAAATAAAATAAGCATAATTTAAAAGAAAATAAAACTGAAGTTATAGTTTAAATGGATAAGTATATCCAAGAGTAGTCTCTGCTTTTAAATTATATAGCAGGAAAATCATATCTCAAATCTTCTCCAATACAAAAAGACTTCTAAATACACTTCAAACTTCATATCTTGATAATGAAACTTGAGTCAAAGGGAATCCCAGATAATAAAACCTCCTCAACTAGCTTTATGATTTAGTTGCAAGAAAAATAAGCATAAGATAAATAAGTAAAATGGGATAAACAGCCATGCCCAGGGGGTAGCCGGAGCTAGCCAGGGAAGGGGAGGGACAGGCAATCATGGGGAGGGAAGAGGAAGTCCCCCCGGGGGAGCAGAGCAGTTGGGGGCATCCCGGGTGCAGTCGGCAAGTGATGGTATAGTAATTGTGCTTGTGTATTACTCTGTCAGTGGTGGTGGTGGTGTTTTTTGCTCCTTTTGCTGTTCTGTTAAATTGCTGTTGTCTCAACCCACGAGTTTTGCCTTTTTCTTCCTATTCTCCCCTCCCGGCCACAGTGGCGGTGGGGGCTCTGGTCTGCCTGAGTGGCTGCCACATGGTTCTTTGTTGCTGTCTGAGGTCAAACCACGACAAGCTGAAATGCTACTTTTGATTCTAAAGTGCAAGCTAGTTGTCAGATACTTGGAAGAAGAGTTCAGGACATGAAAAGCAATTTCCTTGGAGATTATTTTCCCTTTTACCCAAAAGCTTGCTGACTAGAACAGCTTCAATTCACTTCTCTCTTTGACAACATTTGAGCAATACAGCTCATCTCTTAAAAGAATGTTTCAACTTTTTTGTCTCCTGGATAGTTGGTGAAAGATCTCTCTACCTCTTTGTTCTGATTGGTCCTTTTTGCACAAGTAACTAAAATTCAGGTATGCCACAGAACCATGAACTTTTAAATTCTCTCTCTCACTTTGTATTTAAAAAGTGCCAAAGGTGGCCAGTTGCAAGAGGAAGAAGGTTTGAGGAAAATTGCCCTCTGAAAACCCTGCCATCAATATAGTGAGAGGCAGGAATCAACCACTGAATCATCCACCTTGCTGAATTAAGACTTTAATCCAAAGCATTTGCTTACTGCCTTCCAGAGCTGTGACCTACTCACTCCCAAACTCTAACAAAATATGTAGAGGAAGGTCCCTTTCAGCTTCAGTATTTTTAAGTGGTAAACAGAGTCGTAGGGTGAGTATAACAATAATTTCTAGTCCAGATGGACCTCCAGGTTTCAGTATGTACTTTAATTATTTTTTATTATTTACAAAAGTGGAACAGTTTTGATAGAAGCTTTATTTACTTGATCATTTAAGGAGCCTTCTGAAGGACTCTACATGGGACTTAAACTCCCCTTGAACTTGAAGCATTAATATCCTAAATGATAGTCCCTAGCCAGCAGGCCTATTACTGTTATCTAGGAGTTGTAATTCTGGATTGTTGAGTTCTGTTTTCTAGCTGACAACAAGTTTGAATAAAGCTGAATTAAATATGAGCCAAGCTAAAAACATTATTTGGTGGGTGGAAATTATTGAAATGGAATTGAAAAATGTCATTGGCTTTACGGAGGAGGAATGTTGAATTATTTTAATGTTGTTAAGATAAAAAAAAAATAAGAGCAAGTACTTGCATTTACATAATTTGCCATCTCAGTTTCTTCTTTTATCATTGGGCCTTCTTTCTTTCATTACATTGTCTTTCCAATTTTTTTTTTCATTAGACATTTCTGCAGCTAGTCACTTGAATTCAATAGATTTTTTTTCTTTTTCAAATTTTGACGAGGCATTCTTATGAACAATAATGACCAACTTTCCTCCATCTCTAACATAATTCCTTTTTGGTACCTTTCCATTAGAAACCAAACATCCAAACCATCCATCCCTTTTCCTATCAAAAAACCTCAACTGCTGTTTGATTTGGTGTAATTACCTTACTGACTTTCTCAAGCCATTCAGCAGACATTCAGCTCATTAAGTCTGGATATTGCTGTTTATGAGATCTAGGCAAGAGGTGACAACTCACACCTTCTGATTGCAATGCTTACAACTCATATTTCACTTCTCCACTTCTCTTTCTTTTTCCTTTTGTCCTTCCTTTATTTCTCTTCCCTTCCTCACAGACAAAACCTTTTACATTATTCAGGCCTCCATTACATGCTACTTTTTTTTTTTTGTGTGTCTAAGACTTTGAAGATCTGTAGTTCTTTTCAACATCCAAGCTCTTTGGACCTCTTACTTGTATGCAGTGCTATGCTACTTGAATTAGTATTACCCTTCAAAGGGCGATATTTCACAGCAACAGAAGCCACTGTGTAGTGAGTTTTGTTAAAGCTGTTGTTGCCAAAATGTCTTTTTGTTTCTACATGCTTTCTGTCTTTACAACCAAAAGAAATGTTTGATTGGAAAATTGCCATGTCATAAGCAATGAATTTTGCATTTCCTTAAAAGAACAGGATTTAAACATAGTTTTGGAGAGCTTTTGTTGGTAATGTTGTTGTGATTTCTTTTCATAATAAGCAGAGTATGAAGTTTTATATGATAGCTGCCACATTGTGGAGTAAATTTGGAATTAATGCTATTTATTTTCACAAAGAATTTTTATTAGGCATACTGCATAGCTTTTAAACCAACACAAAATAGATATTGCATTAACACAGTATCTTTTCTAAACACATAGAATGCTAATGAATCACTATATTTTGTGATAACTGATCAGTGGTTTACAGTATTCACTTCTTTTCCCTCTTTAAAAAAATATTATTATTATTATTTTTTTCTAGCATTAGTCTTGCAAAAATGGCAATGAACTATCTGTCACTAGTATTGACTAAATGATAGAGATGATCCATTTTGCAACTATATCATCAGCAGTTATCTCTGGTTATATGTTGGTCACATATTATTAAACCATGTTAATTCATTCCCTTCTGTGAATTTAAACAGAGCTTCAATTCTTAAACCTTCCCTTCCCTTCCCTTCCCTTCCCTTCCCTTCCCTTCCCTTCCCTT
>NW_015090911.1:2202096-2237554 GCF_001431845.1 Calidris pugnax | reverse complement strand
CCCCTCCCCTCCTCTCCCTCTCCCTCTCCCTCTCCCTCTCACCTTCCCTTCCCTTTCCCCTTCCCTTTTATCTTTTCCCCATTCCCCCTTACCTTACCCCCTTACCTACTTACCTCTTATCCTGAAGCAGTAGGCTGTAAAACACAGTAATTATATATTTTAATTCCTTTCAGACTCTTAGGTAAATAACATCTGGTCCTGATGATTTGTTACTTTTTATCGATATGTCTAAAATCTCCTCTGCTGACACTTCATTTTGAGACTGACATTCAAACACAGAGAAGCAACAGAATTTCCCTTCTTAACAGTGAACATGGATATGAAGAATTCATTTTTCTTTTGTGTTATGACATTATCTTTCTTGTATGGTTCTTTTACATCTTGGTCATTTGTAAATCCCATAAACTCTCTGGCAAGTTTCTTGCTTTTGATGGATATGAAAAACTTTTTATTATTTCTTCTTTTATTTTAGAAACTTAAACAGCATGTTTCTCACACTAATCTTTTCATCCTATTTTTATTATGTTTTAACATTTGACTTGTCCACAGTCAAGCTTTTTTGCTATTTACCTTGAGTGCACATAACTTCCACTTTTGAAAGATATTGATTTATTGCTAAACTAGACTGTGGGGGAATAGATGGGAGGCGAGGGGGGGGAGAACTTCGCTTGAAAGTATGACACAAATGAAAATGTATGGGGAAAACGGGAAAAAAAAGAAGGGCTGTTTTTTTAAAGGAATGTATTAAAGTGGATATAAAAGTACAAAATAGGAAATAGAGAAGTTTAATCATATAGTTAAATTTACACTATTTCTGATATCAGGGTGTGAAGCAAACACGTGCTTCAAAGATGTGGTTCTTTCACTCCACTTTGGTATTTGCGGCAACTACTCATTAGATGAAGGGCGCTGCGTATGCTGTATTGTCTTCCCATAACACTATTCTCTGTAACATCCTTGACGGCACCTTCAACAAAGCATCTCACCTTCATATAGCAACACAAAGGTACGTCTTGGTTACAAGCATTTGTACTTTATAGTCTTGTTGTATTATTAATAATATTTTCCAATAGCTTAGAGATCATATAAGGGTACCAGTCAGACCATCCAGTTATTAGAACTAAATTTCACAACAATCTGGAGCCTGAAGTTCAAAGCTCTCAGTTTTTAAGTCCAGTTGGAAAGGCCTTTTATTTTTAAGCCTTATGTGGCCGTTGCCCATGAATGGAGAGGAAACAGGTTTGGAAGTAGAAATGAGTTAAACAATTAGAGGATATCTCTAGAGACTGAGGAGAAACTTGTTAATTTCATATGTAGGATGCACTTCAGTGAAACTGTTTTCTAATACAGCTATTGTCAGTTTGTTTACAATGTTTTTGTTTTCTTTTTTTCTTTTGTCTTAAAGTCTTGTTTTCTACAGCAATTTTTAAAACAGTGTAATAAAGTTTGTCAGTACATGCTAGCCTTATTTTAGGACTCTTACCTATGCTACAAATCAAACTGAAACTGAAAATATAAACAACAGTTGCATATAAATGTTGATCAGGATTTTCTGATGCTAGGATTTAAAAGCAGGCACCAAAATGGCATAAAAATTAAATTAAACAACAAGTTTCTGAAGGATTAAACATCTTCAGCTCCTGGTTGTATTGATCCAAATGTGAATGCCTATTGGTTCCTTAGAAAATCTGTTTTCCATTTGTTAGTGTTTAAAAAGGGGTTGGGGTTCTGATTGTGGAATATGTATTTTTAGAATTTTGCGGAAAGATGTTAACACAATCTCTTGGTATATCAAAATATTTTGCCATTTCTATTGCAATCCTATAAAAAAGAAAATATTTCTCTAGATGGCTCTACTAATGAATATAATTGATTTGATGCCCTCATTTTACCAACCCTGTCACTCACCATGAGATATTTCCTTCATTTCTCTAATGGAAATGTTACATTATGATGTGGTTAAAGGTGATTCATGACATTGATCCTGCCTTGCAAACCTCACTGAAATCCATACATTTCTGCTTTTGTAGAACAATTAGCTAGACCTAGAATATCATGTTCTCACTGTGTAATAGGATGTGTGTCTGCGAGTGTGAGTGGGAAATGGGAGACCTGCTTGAGCAGTGGAGGGTACACTGTTCTTGAAAGTACCTGCCATTGATTACAATTATGTCCTTTCTATAAGGGAAAATAATTTGGGTTTTTAAATTTTGTGGCTGATAATATAACTTGATAATACAACCTATTTCAATTGCAGACTGCTGATGGCAAAAGCAGACTATTATCCACACTTACATAAATGCTATCATGATGGATAATCTCAGGCTTTGTAGCAATACAAAAGATAAATAATAAGATGAGGAAATTTAATGTTCTGGGGCAATGCAGGTCATGAAATATTAATATTTTTGTCACGAATCAGAATTAAAAAACTGAAATAAAAAAAAAAAACAAAAAACAAACCTGCATGGAATGTAGTTTTCCCAAAAGATTTCTTTGCTGTGAAAGATTTCTTTAATCACTTTTTGATTGAGTTTTGTTTGTTATTAAATCTGAAACGCATGTTTCATGTTGCATGCCTTCATTTACTGGAGTCTGAACCATTCAGGTTCTGGCACTCATTCTTTCCAATGTACTCCTCCAACAGACTATGTCTCTATAATGCACTAAATGATATGTGACTGGTAAAAATTTGCATCACGCAAAGCCTTGGTTCATTATGAACAACATAGCTCATCCACCCCCCAAAAAAGTAAGCGGTAATCAAAATTATCCTTTCTAGTATACTGTGAAGCACAAAAAAACCCCTTTTTTTCAGGGAAAAAATAACTCAAATCAGTGAAAGAAGTGTAAAGTATAAACTGCCTGGCACTCCATGTTCCAGTGATTTCTATGATTTGTCAAATCTTCTTTTTGGCTCTTCTGATATTGTAGCACATTTCTTATGTTCATCAAAGGGATGTGGCAAATTCGTACATGTTTTCATAGAAAATGCATATTTTGTTCAAACATAAATTAAAAAAAATATCAAAAATATCAAAAAAACAAACCTAAATTTCTAAATTGTTCTGTTAACTGATTATTTCATGATGTTTGTCTAGCAACTTTCATAGCTGCATCTAAATGAGGCTTCCTAAGTGGTACCACAATATAAGCAATTTGGACATATCAATAAATAAGAAGGTGAAATCAGTTTCAAAATTGAGAGAGGTATTGAAAAAAGAGTTTCCTTGTAAATCTCTCCAGTTTACTGCTAAGTTAATTACCTGCACAGGTATGGGGCAAAACTGCTATACATTGCAGGACTTTCGATTCTCAGGTTTGCACCCGTGTAACAACACAACCCTTTCTCTCATCCTTGGCATTGAGTGTTGCTTCTGTAATTGCTTTCTCTGTTATGAGGGTTTTTTTTCGCTTTCCATATAAAAGAAATTACAGCTTGTCTCTGTAGAAGATAAAACCTGAGTAACTGCTGTACCATAGAAATGCAGCAGGTTTGTGCAATAATACGAAGAAGGGAAGATATGCGACTTGTGGGCAATTAAATACATTCGACACAGCGACCTATCGGAGAGCCACTTATTTTTAACTCCTTTTACTTATTTCTCTTTAAAAAGGGCTTTAGCCCTCCAGCTTCTCTCTGAAGAAACTTTGAGACTAGCCATGACAGGACTCACATTGTTAAGCCTGCTGGGTAGCGCCAATACAAAACGTGATGACAGAGTCACCCACAGAGAGAGCTGTCTTATTTATCCCCATGCTGGCAAACTGATGCACTCCTAGCAGTAGTAGCTTTCCCTGTAATCATTTGTATTATTATTTATAACAAATTACGTGTCAAGGACACAGTGGCAGATTGGTGCATCCCATTAATTTTTGTATGAGGGGTGGGGGGAATAAAAGGCTATGAACAGTTACTAGACACACACTGACAATTTATTTTACCTGTGAACTGAGTAGTCCTTTGCATTTAAACTTTTATGAGACAGATAGAGGAGGGAACAGACAGACTCAGACAGTCTTGAGAGATGAAGAGGAAAAAAAAGAAAGAGAAATGAGAGACTGAAGCTTGGAGAAGCGTCAGATATGGATATCAATAGAAATGGTAGATTTAATTACACTACATTTACTAAGACAAAGTTGTTTTCTGGAAAAACACTGGTTAAATGCATATGTTTCAATAAATTAGTTGATGAACATTTAGGGTCAGGGAAGACAGTCTCTACTGATGAAAACTAGTAGACTTTTTACAAGGGCATGTAGTGATAGTATGAGAGATAATGGCTTTAAACTGGAAGAGGCTAGATTTAGATTAGATATCTGGAAGAAAGTCTTTACTGTGAGGGTGGTAAGACACTGGAACAGGTTGCCCAGGGAAGTTGTGGATGCCGCATCCCTGGAAGTGTTCAAAACCAGGCTGCAAGGGTTTTTGAGCACCGTGGTCTGGTGGGAGGTGTCTCTGCCCATGCCAGTTGGGGTGGAACTCGATGATCTCTAAGGTCCCTTTCAACTCGACAATTCTATGATTCTATGATGTGCATTTTTTAAGAGACTGGGGTAATGTTCTCTGTGTTTAACAAGTAGTTGCTGTAGGTTGTTAGTATCAAGCTTTACATAAGATTTATTTTGCTAGAGACTCATGAAAGGAATACACCCTAAACAAGGAGAAGTGGAGGCAGAGGCATTACTGAACAAGTTTTAAGCATCATAATGAGTTTAGTAAGCAACTGAGTGCAAGAAAAGAACAATGTGAAATCATTTGTGAAAGAAATAGGGGTAGGGAGAATGAAAGCTTGGACTCTGTGGCCTATGTAGTGTAAGAGGTCACACAAGATGATTGTAATTGTCCTTTTTGGCCTTAAAAATCCATGAATCTATGAATGAATGAATGAATCTATGATTCTCGGACAAAAGCTGAAACAAGGTTCAAAGATTTCAGGTCCAAAGTCAAACTCATCAGTGAAGACTTATGAAAAGACATGATTGATGACTAACCTTGTCCTTAGACTGTACGTGAGGCTACTGCTTTTTAAAAGTGACACTTGTCACTTTTCCATCTTACCAGGAGGAGAAGAAAAAAATATATATAATCTTTGTCAACATCAATTTTTCCTTCAGGTTTATTGCAATCATAAACTATACTGCACAATGAAAAAATACAGTGTCACCTTGGGTCCGTCAAACTTGACACTAAAAGGTTAAATGAATTTCTTAGCTTAGCTTGATCCAAAAAGGAAGAGTGGGCACATGGTATATGCTGCACAGATTAATCTCCTTTCCTCTCCTCTCCTCTCCTCTCCTCTCCTCTCCTTTCCTTTCCTTTCCTTCAGACAAAGTTTACAGACAAACAACGGACATTGCACTCAGGTCAGCAGCAGAAAGGTAATTGTATCAATAAGTTTCAAAGATTTGAAGGCTCTTTCAGTGCATGATTTGCAGTGCTAAGCATTATGGCTCCAAAGAGATTCACAGACTGAAAGTTGGTACATATAAGGTGTCAAGCCAGCTATATTATCCATGCCAAATTGGGTGGAGTTGTCCTCACTGAGCCTTTTTTTTAACCTGCTAGACTAAGCATTTCCTTTTTCCTCTTCATTTTCAAACCAAGTCTTATTACATCTCTTTCTCTTTCTCTCCTTTATCACCCCCTTGGCTTTTCTGCTAAACTCTTCAACTTGACTGTTCTTTTAAAATTCTGCAACTACATAGATTTAAGATAAGAACCTTGAGAGAAGGAGGGGCTGTTCATGTCTATAGGGAACTACAGAGAACGTTACAAGTTTCCAGTTATTTTTTTAAAGTGAAAAATAAATGATGCTTGAATGCTGCTAGCATTGAGATGCGGAATATCTTGCATCCTGCAGTACCTTCTGGAGGGAAACCAGTCAAACTCATCCTTGCTCTGAAAAAGTATATACTGAAAAAAGAATCTGCTGGAGGAAAAAGTACCAGTTTATAACTAATATGACAAAATGATGACTTTATAGCACTGGTTAGATAAACTGAGAGCTTAGTTGTTTGGTTGCAATATTTTAGACAGGAGAGAGGCAAAACGCTGGTACTAGGATCTTGCAAGTATATAGATGCTGGGTTTAACCTTCTATTGCATGGAAAACAAAGTGGAAAAAAACAACAAAAAAACCCAATTTACAATTAGGGGGTTGGTTCCATGGTATTTGTGAGCTCCATTCTGAGCTTCGCTAGGATATATATGAACTGCCATTCATTTTTTGAAAGGACAGATATGCCGTGAAAATTAAACACTTCAAGTGCATATGCCACTCCATACCTACAAACTACTGCTTATGTATCTAAAATGTCAATGGAACAAAAGTTTTTCAGGATTTGCATGTTCATTTACAGTAAGTAAATTTATTCATTTACATGAATATTCATATACAAATATTAATTTACATGAATAAGAAGCAGTGAATTGCAAAAATTACCTACTCTTCCTTTATATATGAGTAATAGAAGACTTGAAAATTGCGTACTGGAAACATAAAAAAATTCCTGACTTGCCCAGGCCCTCAATCCCTAATAGAAAACAATTTGTGCTATAATGACTCTTTTACGTTGTTCTAGAATAAAGTCACTGCTCATTACCTGATGCTGCAGGCAAAGTGACGTAGTTTGTCTATACCAGGCAAACTCTAAATAAAGAATCCCGAAGGTAGAAGACATGGAAAAAGCCTGAAATGAAGCTTAATGACCAAACTGGACAGGTCTTAATGATTATTTCAGACTTCATACTGCAGAATTAAACAAAAATTGAAAACCACAAAGAGCCAGTGAGATGGCAGTGTTTGGGGTTATTTCCATTCATAGTAATTTTTTTTAATCTGAGTTTTAATTTTTGATATTATAAGACTGAGTTGTGTCCCCTTTTAACTTTAAATTCTATGTATATAAAAATCAGTAACACTCTTCTGTCCTGTCTAGCGCGGGAAATCTTTGACACCTGGGGAAAAACTACAAAAAGCTTAATACTGATATTCTTCTTCCAGAAGTCTGACATCTCACTAGCTGCTTTATCTTAGTTGTCCTTCTGCTTCTGGGCCTTTGGGTCAGATGAGAGTACTTTCTGAACGAAAATAATTTGTTTAGAGGATGGGGCCAGACTCTTTTCAGAGTTGCCCAGCAGCAGGACAAGGGGCAAAGGGCACCAAGTAGAACTTAGGAATTTGCATCTGAACATGAGGAAAACTTTTTTTTTTTTTTTTTTTTTTTTGAGGGGTGGCAGAACACTGAAACAGGCTGCCCAGAGATGTTGTGGAGTCTCTGGAGATATTAAAAACCAACCTGAATTTATTCCTGTGCAACCTGCTGTAGGTGAACCTGGTCTGGCTGGAGGGTTCAACTAGGTGATCTCCAAAGATCCCTTCCAAACCCTGCCATTCTGTGATTGTGTGTGATTCAGCTTTATAAGACTAATACCTCCTGCTATGTAAGAATTTGTAACCTTTCCTATATGTGCATAGTTTTTCTTAAGTAGTTGGCTTTTGAAAATGGCTTCCCTTACTTAACTCTTAGAAACAACTCCTGGAATTCTTTTATTCTGGGAGCTCTCCAAAGTTTGTGAAAGATGTGAAGTCTGAAGCACAAAAAGCCCAGGGCCTGGTCTGCAGCGGTACTGCTTATCAAAGACAGCTCTTCAGAAGCATGTCCTTTCACTGACTGGATTGGTGTTGTGGGTTTACCCCAGTAGCAAAGGCTGGTTGGAAATTATATCAAGGTGGTGAGCACATGAAAATTAGGAATTTTCATTTGAAAATGGGGAAAACTTTTTTTTTTTTTTTTTTTATTTTGAGGGTGGCAGAACACTGAAACAGGCTGCCCAGAGATGTTGTGGAGTCTCTGGAGATATTAAAAACCAACCTGAATTTATTCCTGTGCAACCTGCTGTAGGTGAACCTGGTCTGGCTGGAGGGTTCAACTAGGTGATCTCCAAAGATCCCTTCCAAACCCTGCCATTCTGTGATTGTGTGTGATTCAGCTTTATAAGACTAATACCTCCTGCTATGTAAGAATTTGTAACCTTTCCTATATGTGCATAGTTTTTCTTAAGTAGTTGGCTTTTGAAAATGGCTTCCCTTACTTAACTCTTAGAAACAACTCCTGGAATTCTTTTATTCTGGGAGCTCTCCAAAGTTTGTGAAAGATGTGAAGTCTGAAGCACAAAAAGCCCAGGGCCTGGTCTGCAGCAGGTACTGCTTATCAAAGACAGCTCTTCAGAAGCATGTCCTTTCACTGACTGGATTGGTGTTGTGGGTTTACCCCAGTAGCAAAGGCTGGTTGGAAATTATATCAAGGTGGTGAGCACATGTAACGTGCTTTTATGTGAATGTGTGTGTGTGCCTGTGTGTGGATGTATCATAAAATTCTGGCAGCAATTAAAGTATTATTTCTTGTTGACTATTTGCAGGGTTGATTTTTACAATGTTGATTTTCTGTACTAATATAACTAACATGCAAAACTTAAGCTGCAAAGGTTTATTTAGCAAGACAGAAAGCGAGAGTGAAAGTTAGCAAGGAGCTTCACAATTTTGACATATAATTCTTCAGATAAGATCAAAGAAGTCCATTTACTGGAAGCTCTACTAAGTGTCAGGGAAAACAATTTAAAGAATTGGAGCTGTCGACAGGATGACACTTTCATTTTGAGGCAACTTTCAAGGTTTTGAAACTTGTTCTTTTCTCACGTTGTGTTGAAACATCTATTTTCCTAATGAATGATTTTGGGTTTTAGATTCATGTCCAAAGGAACTTAGGCACCAATCTCTCCCTTTCAAAGAAAAAAAGACAAAAACATGATTAAATGAAAAATAAAACTTATTCTGAAGAAAACATTATTCCAACCAATGCACTTGTATAGAATACTTCTGTTTTGAGAAAACAGCACAGTAGGATACAATTTAACTTAATAAAATATGTTCTGACCAGCAACTTTTAACAATTCTGTTCATAAGAATGCTAAAAAAAACCTCTTCATTTGTTTTAGGAAAAATGTTACAGGGTATAATTAGACCACCATCTGAGAGAAGAAGTGATACAGCTGAAATGAATGTGATGTTTTAACTTCACAGGTTAGTTGGCATCCCTAGGGGAGACTGTGTTCTGCAAATACAGAGGCACAATTCTTGTCACAGGTGTGTGCTGAAGCTTGTAATGGGTTTCTTCTGAACCTTTCACACTTCTGCTTTCCACAGAAGGTTCATTTACCTTTTCGAAGCAGAACAGAGCTGTTTTTAGATTGTCTTGATTCCAATAGACACTCAGGTCCCTTGAGTCTAAATTGGGATGCTTTCGTCTAAGCAAATTTTTATCTGACTGGTTGGCAGTGAAAGCAAGAAAATGGTACCAACTCTAAAAAGCTTCATGCTTTGTGTTTTGTTGTTCATTAATTGTTTTCAGCAATTTCTGCACTACTTGTCTTTCTCATGTCCAGTTCCTTAATTAAAATTGCAAATGCCCTAACTGGTTAACTGAAATCCAGGCACTTCTTAGTTTGTCAGTTTGAGGAATAACTTCTCATGCCTTTTTAATTAATAATGGGGGATAATTTTGCTATATAATTATTTTATTCACACAACAAGTATACAGTGTTTACCATGATCACTCCAATGAGCTCTGTGTCTCTCTGTAGTTGTTGCCCTTCCTTAACACCCACACCTGTCACTGGCTTACTTCCCTAGTATCTGTAGTTTACAGCGAGTGTTCTAGCCTGGTTGCAGTATCCTACTTCAGTTTGGTTGTTTTTTTTTCTCTGCTTCTACATCTGATCACCACATTCTCAATTTCCATTCAGTATTGCCTCATTTAACCAAACACTAAGTCCCAAGACAGTGTGGCATGTCTGGCTTACACTTGCATGTATATGGGAGAATACCTATTAACCTAGTTGCTCTAATTAGTTTATTAAAACCTTTCTCAGCCTATACATATTGAGTTCATTTGTGCCCAAATGCTTCCTTGTAAGTGCTCTTGACAGGATGCAAAAGTCCAGAATACTGCTCTGCACATCAGGAAATATGATTCTAAATACCAGATGTGTTAAGGCTTTAAAGCACATGACTGTTTCAAATCAGAACTTTTACCAGGAGTATGTCACTGGGTGACAGTATGGCTTTCCTGGGAAACAGTGCTATGGAGTAGTTTATAACCATGGGTGCTGTAGAGAAAACAGCAACAAGGGCTTGCAAAAGTGAGTGTGAATTTCTGTAAACATTTCGGGAATGATCTCTGTGTCCTGTTCAGCCCTTCCTGAAGTTACAGGGTTAATTTCCCTTTTTTCATTTTTCCATTTTTCATTTTCCATTTCTAAAGCATTTGTGCTTTATTTGATGCCCTGAGGCAGCCACAGGATTCATTGTTCCTCCACAGCCTTCTGTGGAGCTTCCTGCACCCTTCTCACTGACCAGGGCCATAGCTGAAAGGGACCTTCAGAGATCATCCGGCCCAACCCCCCTGCCAAACCAGGTTCACCTAGAGCAGGTTGGACAGGGATCTGTCCAGGTTGGTTTTGAATATCTCCAGAGAAGGAGACTCCACAACATCTCTGGGCAGCCTGTTCCAGTGTTCCATCATCCCCAAAATAAAAAAGTTTTTCCACATGTTCAGATGGAATTCCCCAGGTTTCAGTTTGTGTTTGTTACCCCTTGTCCTGTCACAGGGCACCACTGAATAGAGTCTGGCCCCATCCTCCTGACCCCCTTTAGATATTGATAAGCATTGGTAAGATCATCTCTCATTCTTCTTCAGGCTAAATAGACCCAGGTTTCTCAGCCTGTCCTCAAAAGAGAGGTGCTCTTTGATCATCTCCATTTTGTCTCCAGCTCACCCATCAAATTGTATTTGATTTGCTGAACAGCCCTTGCATAATAAATAAGGTTATAGGAACATGAGTTAAACCAAAGTCAGATTTTTCTGGTGAAGTGACAGAGTGGTGGTCTCATCTGCAAGGCTCAGTCTTAACAGGACAGACCACAGACACCTTGGCATGAGGCATAAGTAGCCCCTCAAAATCTTCCAGGGCATTTACCTGCATTGTGAGAAGCCTGAATTAAAGTCATCCTCCTCTCTGGCGCAGAGGAGGAGAAATGGGGACCTGTGAGGCTGTGTGCTAACCAGTAGGCTATGGTATACTTCAGCATGGGTTTCTTATATTTGTTCTGTTGATACTGTTTCATTTTGTATGAATAATGAAAAACTCTTTGAATTGGGGAGAGAAGAAGTGGCAGTGAGTAAAATCTGGTTTCTATTGGAAAATAGTTACTGAAATTTGTTCTTTTTGATACTAGTTATGCATTTTGAGACACTCTTTCTACTCCTTGAAGTTTTGAATTAGCTATTTGTGGTGTGATTTTTCTTTTTTTCTGGTTTTTTTTTTTTTTTCCTTAAAATTCCCAAATGTTTGTATTTACAGAAAAAAAATCTATAAAAATTTTAGGTGTTGGTAAAGAGAAAGTGGAAGAAGAAGAAATTGATTAAAAATAAAAACCAATGTGTGTTCATTTTCAAAAAAATCTTTACAGTGTAACAGAGGTAAGCTTATCAATTATATGGATGAGTACTCTATGAATATTTTTACGACTTTCTGTGGAAATTTTGGAAATTAAAAACAAAATCAAATTTACAAAACTAACCCCCCCAAAAAACCAAACCAATCCAAAACACCAACAATAAGCAAACAACAAAAATTTCCATTTGAAAACCATTGCACAAGCACATAAAAAATTCAAAACTAAAATATATTCATATATTCATAGAGACTTCTATAGTTTTATATTTTGTGTCTATTCACTGCCTTGAAGTTTCTAAAGTAACTTGAGTAAATATAGGTCTCAGCTGAGTTATAAAGCTCACACTGAAATTTATTCTTTGCAAGAGAGCGGTTATATCTGTTTGTAACCTTGAGCACTCTCCTAATCAGTTGAGTAAAAGGATTAAAATACAAAAACAGATTTCAACACTTTCTTAACTGAATGTAGAGAAACAGGATGAAACATTCTGTTCTTAGCAGGATCTGACCTTTCCTGGGTTTTTGATACAAACTGAATTAGCAATCTTGATGTTATTCTCCATGAGCTAATCTTGTTTCAGTTCCTCCTGTTTCACATTATCTCTGTGGTTCTTAGATTGCCACAGTTTATTGCAACAGATTAGACCAATGTAAAATCTGTTGTGCATCTTATTGGCAGGAGCAGAGTGCAAGAGTTGCTATCCATAAACTTCGGTGGAGTTGCCAACCCTCAATGTTTTAGATATAGGAAGCCTGATAGAGAACTTTACTCCAAAAATGTGCAGTATTTCACTATTATAACTCCATCATGGTCAATTAGCCAGACATGTTCCTGGCTTTTATCTTCAAAAATGATGCTTCTTGATTATTTATGTTTCCAAAAGCTATTATTGAGTAATTCAGCATAGTGAAGGACTTCAATATGCTCTACCATTGTGACTGTAAATCCAGGTGTTAATACTCCCAGGTGGCTCATCCTCTCACTGCAGATACCTAATAAAGTTGCCATTAGCTGGCTGTATACACTGAAGAAAGCTATACAGTCAGCTGATCTTTTCATTAAAGAAAGGGCTACTGGAGAATGCCTGGAGATTGTCTGAGTTGTCCGAGTTTTTAAAGAGGGGAAGGGAAAGAACTAGAGAATGGTTATTTTCACAGATTGCTTGTAAGAACAATACTGGAAGCAGTAACAACAACAGATGGAGGACAAAGAACTGATATCTTGCAGAATACGGGCAGACCACAGTTAAAGTAGTCATGCTGGGTTAGTAGTCAGATATTGGTTCTCCAGTCTTCCTTCTAAGAATAACTTTAAAAATCATCTGATCTGATAAATTCAATGTAATTTGACTTATCTTGTCTCATGAAAAGATATAGTCCTGAAAGACTCTTCATCTTTGACTGGGAGAGGAAATTTGGGGAAAGTGGATAAAATATTACTAAGGAAGGTGTTGATGACTTTTTTGCTTGCTACTTAAAAAAATATATTAAATTTAATACTGTTATTGTGATAAAATCTTAGGATGTAATAATCTTGTTCATATCAGGTGCAGGATAGATCTGGTCCAACTGAGAAAAATGGTAACACAAGTTTCTGTCCACTGGAACATGGTCATATTCAGATACTGGAGAGGAATCTAACATTTTAGGTTTTTCCATTCCATTTTCTGATAGCAGTCAGCAGATAAATTGTCTCACTCTTGTCTTATCCTGGCTTTCAAGGACAGTAATCTCCAGGGGAACTGGAGATGCTTCCAAGTTCTTGAGTTGGAATGGTTATTCTGGCTGTGCCTCTAGGAAGAGTTCTGGGTATTTCTGCCAAAACATCTTAAGCTTCCCAGCAAAGACAACTTAGTCATGCAACCCAAGTGACAACCCATGGCAACCCAGGCACACTCTGATCAGGTAGAAGTCTGGATGAGTACTGAATTGCAAGCCAAAAGCTATCAGTGAATATGTGTCATATAGAGAATGACTTCCTAATCTGGCCTGACTTTATTCCTTAACTTCAAGGGTTTGAGGGCTGTGTAAACCCTGAGATTGTCAGCATAAGCACAGTATAACCATGTTTCTGGTTGTTTTTTTTTTTTTTTTTGTCCCTCTTTGCTTTTTCAGAACTCCTTTTCATTACCTGCAATGAACAGGTATGCTAAGACAAGCCATCAGAAGTGATAAAATGAATTACAGTTATTACACCATCTGAGTTTGCTGTCATTTGCTACCATATACATGGAGATATACTCTTGAAGACATTTATTTGATTGAAAGCTCTTGTTTTCAGAGTGGCCACTGTCTCATTTACTGTAAAAAGGGACGGTATTTTGGAAGCTGAGTAGGTCTTGACAGGGGGGCATTCGCATGAATAAACACATGCCCTGAAAAAACAAGCAAACAACAAAAACAACCAGAAAACTTCTGCAGTTTCTAGATCCAGGGTATGAGAAACCTGACTCATCAGGTTCAGTAAAATCCCTTGTTTGTGTGGTTGGTGTGAGGATAAATAACAGCGAAAGGACAATTGCAGAGCTCATGCATCCAAGAATTTTCTCTCCCTGTCATTGCAAATGCAGCACAAAACAAGCAGGCAGATAACCCTCAGTGACCAAAAGCAGTGATCTGAAATATTAACAACACAAATTTTAATATGCTTCTACCTGCCTGTAAATTTTGACAGAGTAGTTAGTAAGAACAACAACAGAAATAACTGGAGTTGTTGGAATATTCTTCTTTGAAACATTTGAAGTGAAGACTGAAATAAAAATGTAAAGGAGTGAACATCTGAGGCAAACTTTTTCCTGTGTTAAAAACTCCTGGTCTCCAAACCTGCTCATTCCAGATGCACAGCTGGTAGCCATTGCAACAACAACTGTAATTCTGTAATATCCTCCCATGTAGGCTGTTGCAGCTTGTCTGTTTTGCATCCCCTGTTGAGTCTTAGCCTCTTTTTACTGTTTCACTGTTTATTCTAAGGAAAAGTAAACAGAAAAATACATTATTTTCTGGATATTTATGCAGGTTGCAGGAACAGATCAGCACTGTACACTGTATAGAGTCAGTTGGGACTCTAAGATTAGCTAATATAGTATCTCAGGACTAACTTTTATGGTATAATAAATTTTGGTTTTGTTAATGCATCCTCTATAAATGATTAACATTCATTTATAAATATTGGTTCAAAGACTAGTGCTCTAATATTATATACATATAAATATAGAGTTGGTGCTTTGAGAGCAGGACAGACCTCATATAAGAAGCTCAGATTGCAAAGGTCTTATTTATACCTCTGTGCTCAGTCAGGAAATCTTCACAAGGAATAAATTGTAGCTTCCTTGGCAAAACCATACTCCAGGCACTATCAATAAAGTCTAAGAAAAAATCCAAATATTATATTATTAAAGATTCCTTAAACATGAAGCCTGATGCATTCTACATTTTTTCCAAAAGTTCTTGTAGGTCATTTTGGGTTTAAAAATGACAAAGTCTTGCTTTGAAGCATTTTGGTATACGTGCATATTAAAACTGATCAGAAAATAAAATCTCTGCCCTAATGTTTTGGTGTTCCAGTACTTTGACATTTATTTTCACTCCAAATTGGACAAAGTTGAAATCACTGAAAATTTGCACAGAGAGAAAAGTAGTTTGGTTTTTTTCATCTTTTTTTTTAAAAAAATCAATTCAGAGGCACCTCTTAAAAATGGAGAGTTTCTATATTGCCTGAGAAGCAAAACCAGAAATTAAAATAGTCTTGATATTTCAGCCTGTCCAACTCTGATGTGCCAAATTGCAATTTATTGTGAAATAACTGCCCATTTTACATGACACTTGAAGTCAAATTAACACTTTGAAGTGTAATATTTTAATGTGGCTCTAAACATGTGGTGCTTGTTTGGTTTGAAATGTCATCTGGGAACAGCAAAAGAAAAATTGTCAAAATCAAGATAGTATGGACTAAAAAACTTTTTCTACTTCAAAATTATTTTGTTCCAAAGGAGAGTGTTCCAGATGACCATTTGTATGCTTCTGGGGTCTTTTTTTAATAGTTAAATTTTCATGCCAACACATCTATGATGAGTAGATGTTGGATTTTTATGTAGTCCAGGCTTACATAAGGAAAAAAAAGTAACACTCCCCGTACTTCTCACAGCCCTTTCTTGAGGATTCTGGAAACTTAGGAAACATCCTTTTTGAGCTAGCATATTACAGGGTGCAAACAAAGCTGGGCCACCAAGAGCTGCCTAAGGTTTGTCATGAGATAAATCTAAAATCCTGCTTCCAGGACAGAAGCAGCAGCAGAACAGGCTACGGTGTTCCTTGATTTGGATTATCATCTCTGCTGGAAAGACATAAGGGTCCTGAGACACACAAACTTAACCTAAGTGAGCAGAGTGATCTTACAGCTAAGAAAGAAAACTGTTTCCTAAGCAAGAACATAGTCAGCAGTTATGGAGGAACAGTCTGTTCAGTACCTGTTTGGATACACCTGGCACACTATGTTCAGTTTCAGTTTGCTTCCCGCCCTAATATTTTGCTCTGAAAAAATAGAGACCAGAATAGAACCACCAGCCTGATTTATGAAGGGAGGTACAAAACCTTTGTGTAGTGAGAACAATTAAATGCTGGAATAAGCATCACAGAGAAGAGGTGGAATCTGCCTCATTGGAAATTCAGTTTGACAGGACTCTTGTTCAAAGGCCCTTCCTTTAAGAGAAGGTTGAACTAGATCTACAGAAATCCAGCCTGGACTTTTCAATTACTTTGTACTATAATCCTGAATGTAATTATTTATTTGTTAATAGGTGCAGCAGATACAAAGATCAAACGAGCAAAGCATTAATAGCTAAAAAAAAAAAGAAATTTGATGAGCCTTTGCTCTTTCATTTGGGGAGAGATCAGCTTCCATTGCTTTTATGAATGCTAGGTTGCCACCTTTTGATTTTTTGAAATTTGCTTTCATTTTTTTAACTTTCTGCGTTACCATATTTCCCTTTGAATCCTTGCATAACTATTCTGTCTTAACAATTACACTCTGGCTCTGTTTTAACCTTTACCTTTCATGGCTTTTGTTCATTTGTTGTCTCACACTTCAATACAAAATTTCTGCATAAAAGTGATTGTATATCAAGCTAGAGCTTGGATATCAGACACTTGAACCCTTGAGCTATGTTAAATGAAAATTATGTTTCTATAAGTTAGTAACAACACTGGAAAGAAGCACGTTGCTCTGTATATGTATATGGTTCAGTGTGAGTTGAAAAAAAATAATATATATACTCTTCTAGCATTCCTGAGGGAATTTCTTAGAAGTTTTTTTACCAGCTATCCTTGGTATGTCACTTTTATTTCACAAGATCATTTTAGTTGCAGTAGCATGTTCAGGAACATCAGCACACTTTAATCAACATCCAGCATGCACTTGGCCATTCAGAAAATGGTGAAAAATGGGCTCTGGCAGAAAAAGCATATCATTATATCATTCTTATGCAAAGTACAATGGAGTCAGTGGAAAGACTTAAATGTTTCAAGTCTGTTGACAAAGCCAGCAAGAGTCATATAAAAGAAGGAAGGAGGAATGATGGAAGGCATTCACAAATGGCCTATGGCCATGAAGATGATCAGAGGAGTGGAGGAGTGGAGCACCTCAGCTATGAGGACAGGCTCAGAGAGTTGGAATTGTTCATGCTGGAGGAAAGAATGGTCTGGGGAGACCTTACAGCAGCTTTCAAATGCCTAAAGGGGGCCTACAGGAAAGATGGGGAGGGACTCTTTATCAGGGATTATAGCGTTAGGATAAGGGGTAATTATTTTAAACTGAAAGACAGGAGATTAGATGAGATATTAGGAAGAATTTTTTTCTCTATGAGGGTGGTGAGGCACTGGAACTGATTTCTCAGGGAAGTTGTAGATGACCCATCCCTGGAAGTGTTCAAGACCGGACTGGATGGAGCTTTCAGCAGCCTTGTCTAGAAGGAGGTATCGCTGCCCATATCAGGGGGATTGGAACTCGATGATCTTTAAGGTCCCTTCAAAGCCAAACCATATGATTCTAAAATGATTTTGTTTGGTAGAATAAGGGATGATAACACTACCTTCTCACGCAAAGACATCCCAAAACAGAGTAGCTCTCCTGGACTCTAACAGTTGCAAGGACTCCTAGAAGGGTAAAAGCCAGAAGAATATGTTTTTATTTGTTTAACTGGGCTGATGTCAGTCACAGTAGATCTACTGAAGGCAACAGGACTATGTTGATATATGTTATCTCTCGACATAGTTCAGAAGAATGTACACTTTCCCCTGAATAGAAAGCATGATTACCTACACAGTGTATTAGCAGGCTCAGTACTCAGAGAATTCATGCTGGAGTGATCTGATGCCAGTAAGAAAAATTCATTTTAGTCTTCGTGTCCTGGACAAATGTATAGGTATAGTAAGTTTTCTTGTAATTATTTCTAGGTACCAGCTTTTTGGCAAGTTTTATGTCAATTTGATTAGAGTGTTACTTCCTGACAGCTATCATGGTTTATGTTGCTTAAACATTCTCACTATCTAATCTAGGAAAAGAAGCTAATTAGTTCTAAGTATGAAAATGTAAGGTAAAGCTGTCTCATACTACATCTGGCTTTTATACCTCACTTAATAATTTACTTCAGATTCAAAGAACTAAAAAAAGACATATTTTTTAAAAAGTCAAAATAGAATAGAAATGGCATGATATTAATTTATTCTATATAAAATGGGTAGTTATATTCAAGACTTTCCAAAGAAGCTTCAAGTCCCTTATCCCGTAACTCGTTCTTACAGCACGATCCATTATTCCTTATGGACAGCCAACTATATGTACCAGTGTATTTATTAATGTATTGTAATAGATCACCAGTCTATATTTCTTTAGCCCATCCTTGGTAACATATTCAGAACATTATTTAAAGCTCATTATTCACTGAAATAACACATGCAAAAGCACAAGTTGGTTAGCTGTGATATTTTATTAGAGTGAGCATTTCGGGATTTTATTCTCAGTCCCTCATCAACATAAAACATAGTAAAGAGTTCATAAATCTAATTAAGGACATTAGAATAAGGAAAAATCACTGAATATTTAGTTAGGATATGCAAGCCTCATGTACAAGCAAGCCATTAGAGGCAGTCATAAATGCCAATTGAAAAGCACTCAATAACTGCTAGTTGGTGGGAGTACAAGAAGACAGATGTAGATGTAACGGTAGTCTGCAAAGGTAGAAGTGTTTTGTTTATCTGGTTGTTTGTCTGCCTTTTTTTTTCCTTCCCCCTCTTCTCTTCCCCCCCTCCCTGCTTCCCCTCCCTCCTGCAGAAAAGCATTGGGAAACAAACAAAAACAAAAAAAAAAAGGAAAAATATGCATCATAGCATTTTACTGTCATGCTGTTCAGGTTTGGGCTGCCAGACATTTGGGAACAAAATCCTTTTCATTTTCCATTTTTTCCTTTTCCCTTTCCCTTTTCCTTTCCCTTTCCCTTTTCCTTTCTTTTTCCTTTCTCTTTCCCTTCCTCTTCTCCTTCCCTTTCCCTTTTCTTTTCCCTTTTCCATTCCCTTTTATTTCTTTTCTTCTCCTTTTCATTTTTTTCTTTCTCTTTTCTTTTGTCTCTTTTTCTTTTCCTTTTTTTCTTTCCTTTTCTTTTTTTCTCTTTTTCTTTTTTTCTTTTTTTGTTATGTATTTATGAATTGATAAGATTGTTTCAACTGATGGCTCTGATGCTTCTGTTATTGCTCACAGACAACAATAATTTCCTAGTTAATCTTTTCCATGTAATTCTTTGCTTTCTACATATGGCTTTCTGCACTACTTAGAACAAATCCTTTACAGAATTTTGAAAGATATTCAAAGTGTAAAAAGTGTTCTTAATCAAGAAAGAAGAATTAGATTATTTCAAGTTTCCTAGATGTTAGAAGCAACTTCAATACAAATTCAGCAAACAAGGTCCCACACTTGGAAGTGCTAAAGCCCTTAAAAGGTAAAAGTTTAGTTGAGCTAAGTGTATGAACAGCTTTGCTAGAGTGGGATGGTAACAAAGACTCAAAAGCACATTAGTTACTGGCCACATCAAAGTACTGAGTTCTCCTGAAAACAAGAGAAAAGAAAAGTACATTCCACCCCAAACTAATTAGCAACTTACTGGTTAGGGAACTTGTCTTTAGATTTCTGTGGTAAAGGTCTGAATCCTCACTCTGCTTTGCCTCCAATTTATGTTTCTCAAATCAAATTCATACTCATTCCTTAGTCCCCAAAATAAAGAGAAAAGGAGAAAAAGAGAAAGAGAGATTAATTGTGTGAGTCAGTAAAGAGGGTAGTCAATTAGGTGGTAAGAGATTAAAGACTATTTTTATGTATCTAGAAAATACTCTCATGTGGGGACACAGATGTAATTCTTGTCCTATAGTTTTTCTGTGAACAGCATCCATGACCACAGCCCTGGGATCCTTATATAAAGATAAAGAAGCTACTTGTTTGAAGGTCATGACTACAAAGGCAGGACTTTGCAGCTTGTTGAACAGTGAAGAGAAAGATATGTTGTGGAGACCTTGCACAGGACCAGTAGGAGAAATTCAAGAACTATGGGAATGCAGATACCTTTTGAGGCGGTTGAGCAGTAATTCTGACTACATTTATGACATGTAATTGATGAGGTTAGGCACATACACAAACTGTCAAGTGGTGAATTATCTTCATTATTCTAGCACTACATATTTGGACCAGGAAGCTTCAGATTTTCCAGTTTTACTCATTTTCTTCCTGTTTCTTGCAAGAAAATGTCAAAGCAGTTGACACTAATGCAGTGTAGAGCGAAAACTCAGTCTTAGAACTGATTTATTTTTAATTCTCTGCAATTAGTAGGAGTTTTGGTTTGGTTTTATGTGGTGTTTGGTGTGGTTTTCTTGGTTTCTTGCCCTGCCTTCCCCCTCGCCCTGTTTTGGACTTCTATCTCTTCATAGGTCATAATTTGTGAAAAAAATGTCGGAAGTGTCTTCTACAACTGACTCAATCACAAATATGATGGCTCCATTATCTTTTTTTTTGTTATTACTCTATGTAATATTTCAATTAAAATGTCCCCTCAGACTGCTCCAATCTGAGGCTCCTGTGCCTTCCATAGCCTTATTGACTTGAAAAATAACAAACAAGTGTAAATGACATTTACAGCTCTTAATTGGTGTCATTAGCAGTTCTTATTATTCAGTAGGACAAGCAGTGGCCTTTTATTGAGAATTCAGTGATGCACATCTGCTTTGAACTCATCAGACTTAAAGACAAGTAATAAAACAGCTGAGTGAATGACTTAGGGTCATATCCATCATTGAAGGATACTTGCAGATGATTTTTTTTTTTTTTTTTGCTTGAAAAAAGATGACTTTTGGGACTGTGATTATAGAAGGGTTAATGCTTCTTTAATAGAAGTATATCTTGAAATAATATTAATGTATTGAATCATGAATAATAACCTAAATTTTAATTGTTTATCTTGTTGCCGGTACTAATTGCTATAAACCAGACCTTGAGGCAAATCAGGGGGGATTAGATGCATAATAGCATGTAAGTGCAAAAGGGCCGTTAATACCAGTAAGATGTAACACTGAAGATTTGTTTGATCCTTCGAGTTAAGTACTGCTGAACACTAAAATTAATGTTTTAGACACACAAGCCCAAAGTATCATCCTTAAGAACACCTTTATTAGACATTCACACTGTGGTACCAAAATTTCTTAGGCTTCAAAATTTCTACTGTGAACATCTGCATTTCTTCTGTGACATATGCATATAAGCCACAAACCTTTTAGTGACATGGTTAGTGAATTCCTTTAAGCTTCCATGGAATTAATAAAATGGGGAAAGATTAATCTTCTTCTCTAGAATATTTAGACAAAGGAGTCATATAGGCTCTCTCCAGTCTATGACAGACACTATCGGAGGGCAACAGATTGCATCTACCTTTGGAAGTTTTCTTAGGGTTCTCTGGGTGACATCAGGGAGATGTTATGGACAAATTTAGGGAACTAGCATAGACTTAGTTCAGCTAATGGGGCATTCATGTGCCCCAATTTATGAATTTAAAAATAGCTTAGCCAACCTGTAAAGTCAGTGGAAAGAAGCTCAAGAGCCTTATCTCTCCTAAGATCGGCAAACAAAGTAGATCAGGTGTAATGTACTCCTGATTTGCTTTTCAGTAAAAAAGGGTGGATTTCTTGCTCAGATTTGATCAACCCGTAGTATCTATTGTTAGATTTTTATTATTTATTTTTTTAACAGCAAGCTCAAGGATGAGCTGCAGTTCTAACTGACATTTTTATCAAACCAGATTAAAATATCTTCACCAAAAGACTGAAGTCTCATTTCACTCCTACCGTATTTTCTACTGTACATTTCCTACATGCATTTCCTATTGTAACTTCTCAGCTTTATGGACTGCTTTTTTGGTGTCTGATTCTTCCCACACATTGGATACATTATCTAAATGCCTAATTCTGTATTTTATTAAGTGACAACATCTAAAATGTTTATGGAGCTAATCCATACTGGATATTCTGGTAGTTGGATTCAGATAAATCTGGAGAAAAGTAGGAACTGGAGAAAAAATCTCAAATGTGATTAATTCCTTTAAAAACAAGTGAAGTCAGTGAATTTTTTTTCGTTCTGCATAACATAGTAGTCCAGTGTAACCACAGCCAGGTGAATAAAAATTAACTGACAAATACCCAAAACACCCTGCCAGAAATCTTAAGAAAAGTTGTCTCATCTCATTGGATCTGTACACTCTAGCTGATAAATTACTGCCTAATCGTTCATTACTGTCTTAACTGTCAAAGTGCTAACTATTGTTCCATATGAAAAATCCATGTTGAGAATCAAGCTTAAAAAAGTCTGAGAGTTCTGTAACAAAAAGGAAACATTTGTTAAGCAGAAGTGCTTTGTGACTCTCATTTTACTTACCAAGAAAAACCCTGCTCTGATTCAGCTAATTTGTAGTGATGTCAGGCGGGGATTTTCAAAGGTGCCTATAGAAGTTAAATGACTGCTTCGTCTTGACTTTCTTTGCAGCTACAATTCTGATCAGACGTTTTAATATTGCTTCCATTTTAACAAAGAAAAGTGAAAGAAAGGGTCAGCTCATAGAGGGAGTAAGATATTTACGTTTCTTGGAACTTCACACATCTGTAAATATTTTCCTCGATGCATTAGCAAATATATTATCAATAGCAATAATAATAATAGATAGTTATACTCTGTAGGAGTACAGTCAAAATGCTTCATAGAAAGTGTTTATCTCTCTTTTGTAAGTGAAAAAGCAAAGCTCTATGACTGCTCCACAGGTGCCCCCACTGTGCACATACTGCTTGGAAAAAAGAGTGCCTACAGACAGTGACCGTGCGGCAATAGATACGATGTAAAATTGCAGCACCAAAACTTAGCTATTGGTAAATTCTTCAGGAATCCATACCCTTGGTCAAGGTTACTCAAAGGTATACGACACGTTCATAATGAAATGATGCATTTGCCCAGGTCCCAAATCAGAATCCAACTAACTCTTATCTTTGGGGAGCTTGATGATAAAACAAGACCATGCCTGAACTTGGCATCAGGCTACCACATGGCTTATACTACAGTTAAACACCATATTGATCTATTTTTAACCTCATAAATAAGAGGTGTTAGAGTAAGAGGTGTTAGAATTCACAATTATTCTTTGAAGGATGATGAATTTAATGCCAAACTGTATAAAAAGAAAAAAGAAAATAAGAAAAACAATTGGAATTTTAGATTGTTTCAGACTTTAAATTTAACCCATTAGAAAATAAAAGGAATTTATTATGATCAATTTATTAAATAAATAAAAATATTTCAATTTTGGGGCTAGCATCAACTATTTTTCTGAGAAAGAAATCAAAGACTGTTTCTAAGTTAGATGACTGAAAATGGGTCCTGTTTGGAAGTCAATATTTTGAGACCATGAAAAAACCAATATTCGTGGATCTTTTTGAAGACAAAATCTATTTCTTCAGAGACTTGAAAGAGCACAGATTCACTGCAAAGAATGTGCTTTTTAAACATTATTATTTCTGTACATTCTACTGGCTTTAATGAAGAAATCAAACCAAATGTTGCAGTTTGGCTTTTATTCATCTCACCATGGCATTAGGCCAGTAACAAGCTGGAATTTAAAAGTCTTCTTTTCCTAGAGTGTATTTGGTGGAGAAGGACAGTTATATCTGGACAACGATTAAATTTTTATCTGAGCTAGTCATCCAGTTTTGATAAGCAACTATTTTTTCCTTCTCTTTCAAGGATGTAGAGTTGTAATGCACTTCAGGCATCTCAATAACCTGTAGAATGTTTCTACATTTTGTACAGAATTTTTTTACTTAGACAGTTACATAACTTCTTCTTTAAATAAATTTTAGGTACTAAAGAATTGGTATGATTCTGTTTTAAAAAAGAGTTGACATTTAAATTATTTTTGTGTGTGTGAGTGTATCCAAATATGTTTTCCCTTTTCTGCACCTACCTTCCTATTTGCTTTCTGAGGATGCAGTGCTTTTTTTCCTTTGTGTTTTCTGCTTTTGTATAAACACGCATTAATTAACACAAAGTTCACTTTCACTGTAGTGATGATTATACACATTTGCAAGCCATTAAAAAACATAATTTCTTTAGTTTCTTGATAAGCAGTTTATTTTCCTTGTTGTTTCATGCTCAACTAGTCTTGGTCAAGTTACTTCATCCCCAAACCCTCCTTCCTCAACCATTATGAGCAAAAGCACAATCCTGGTCATCACTTGCCTGTAACTTAGCCATCACAAAAACATCTGAATGTGTGGATCACAACAAAACATGTACAAAAATACTTGTCCCAAGGCAAGATCAACAAAACCCATATAATCCAAGAAAGCATGGATAAACTTAATTTTCTTCTTGCTCTTAGGATGCCCCATATGGATTTATTGATGTGTAAATAAGGACCAAGTATCTGCTACTCTTTTCCTAATGTCCTAAGGGTCACAAGTAGGATATGACTAGACAAGTAGACTACCTTTTCTCCATTATCTTTTTCTCCATTATCTTTTTCTTTTTCTTTTTCTTTTTCTTTTTCTTTTTTTCTTTCTCTTTCTCTTTCTCTTTTTCCTTTTATTTTTATTTTTATTTTTAAATTTCATTTCTCTTTCTCTTTCTCTTTCTCTTTCTCTTTCTCTTTCTCTTTCTCTTTTTTTTCTTGGGTTTGTTTCTTTGGTCAACTGATTCCTGTGTTTTTATGAGGACTAAAGACAGACCTATATATGAAAATAGACTGATAACAATGAGAATGATAGAAGAATAATGTATCAGTGTACAGCAGTAGTAAAAATGTTTCTTAGTGACATCATGTTACCTTTAAGTATTTTCATATTTTTCTTCCAAGTAAATGAATTTGTTCCCCAACAGAAAATAAGGCAGAGCTGTATCCGTTAGATAGACATATTCATTACATTACATTTGGATAGAAGACAAGATTTATACTCTTTCTCTCATATAGGAAAACAGTTGAGAGAAGAACAGTTCATGTAATGTGAAATGTTTCATGTGATGCCGTTCAAAGTAAATGGAGTTGTTGCAGAAAACAATACTGGAAGAAAATAATAATAATAATAATAATAATAATAATAATAAATACATAGTAGCAAATGTTGAAAAATCTGGAATCTTTTTCTTTGCTTACTATTCAGGCAGAGTACTCTGTATTAATTAAAAAACATAATATTAAGGTATTTCCACAACTTAGGCAATCCCTTAAATGGTAGGTAAACATGGTATAAAATGAGAGTTCTTTTTTCCTTCCTGTAGTTCATATACAACTTAGTTGGCTGTTTTCATATGTGTGTTTTCAGATAATGACAGTCAAGAAGCACAGGACTAAATATATACTACACAAATGAGAATCTGGGATGACTGGCTTGACTTGATTCCTGACTAATTGTTGATTAAACTTATATGCCGTTTTAAATAATATTTGCTGTCTAAAATTGAAATATGTTTCTGATATTCAATATGAATGCAGGCACTGGGAAGAACTTACATATGAACTTACAATACATGGCTATACGTTTTATGTGCCATGTCCTCAGCCAGGTTGAGGTTTATGATTTCAGATATTTCCCAATAGAATTGTTCTGATAAAGTCAATTAAATGGATACACTTTTAAAATTTTCTTCCCTCGGGAAAGTAAGAAGAAAGGGATATATAAGATATTCCACATGTATGCAGTACTACAGAGGCCAGAGAAAGACAAAGAAATTATGAGGCTGTGTAATGATAATACCTTTACCTGAATAGGGTTACCTGGTCAACTCTGATGAGTTCTGTTGCACTGCACATACTCAGAGTACCAAAACAAAACAAAACCCCACACGCAACCTTCTGTAATGAAGTTTATGATCTATATAGATAATGAAGGTAGAGGAGGCCCCATTACGTCCATTTTGTTGATAGGCATAGCTTAGCGAGCAGCAAGATTGTAGCTGCAGGTCTGTATTGAACCCAGACCTTCTGAATGACTATCATCTGGTATCTCACCTTAGAGAGCAGACTTTTGCAAAATACTGTGAAAGATGTCATGGACTTCCAGTGAAAGATCAGAAGTTAAGTCTTATCCTTGCCCACTATGTTCTAACCATTTAAGCATCTAAATATCAGCTGGTTTCCACATTCATGCTGATTGCAGAGTTATTGCTCCTTGGCTGGTTAACAAAGGGTGATCTTGCAAATGGTCCCTGGCTGCTCTCCCTGGAAGTTGTGTGCATGTGTGTTTGTTATTCATGTCCTTAGACAGCAACAAAGCAATTCTATTGCAGTGGGAACTAGTTCAGAAGCCATTAAGTACCAATATGAGGATCTACTCAGATGGCTAAATTTACTATTAACAGCACAACAGAGATTGAAGCAGCCCCAACAGTAATTCTAGATGGCAAACAGCACCAGAGGTAGCATAGCTACCACAGTTGTAAAAATGATGAGCAACGGATGGGAGTGACAGTAGAGGGTATCATTGCAGTGGCTTGATCAGATGTAACTGAAAATGTAATGAAAAGATCTCTTTGTTACCATGGATGGTATTAAGGACAGGTGCCTTTTCACCCCAGTTTTGTGTTCCCCTTTTTTTTTTTAGTTCAGTAGTATTAAAGGAAACAGCTGGTAGCCAAGCTCTGGAAGCAGGGGTTAGATTCTGCTGGGACAATCTCTCGATATGATTTTTTTGTGTTAATTGCCAAAAGAGATAGGAAACCTTACTACATTTGTCTTCTCCAGGGAATACTACAACTCACTTATGTAGCTTACACGAAGGGTAAATTCTTCTAATGAATACATTTTGGTTTGTAACTGATAATATAAAGTTGCCTGATTAATTACCATTTCAAAGTCTATAACAGTATGTCATCCAAAACAGTGTATATTGCATGTAACAACAGGACACTGCAATGGTAGGGCATGGGATTGGTAGAAATAGAAAATCTAGAAAGGATCAGTGAAGTATTCCAATCAGTGCTTGGTTGTCATCATGATGAAATGCTTCCCATTCAAATTGGATTAAGTTCATGTGAGATTCCCTTTTAAATCATTAAGACTCAGTAATTTTGTATTTAAGAATTTTAAAGAGCTGGCTCAGGAGCTACCCAAACCATTAAAGTAGATTTAATCTGGTCTTTAAAACTTCAGGACATGCCAGGAGCATAATGGAAAGGATGTAGAGTAACAAACTTTTAAGGAAGAATAAAAAAGATAATCCAAGCAATTGCAAGTTTCATTTAGATTCAAAGCAAAATGATGAACCATTTGAGACAAACCTGAATTAACAATGAATTAAAGGAAAGTAATGTATTAATGCCAGTGAATATTCAGAGGTTGGAAATAAATCTTTCTAAACCAGCTCATGTTAATGCTTTGATGAGAGGACTGATTATTTCAATAAAGTATTGAAGTTAAATAATAATGTAACTCCTTTAAAGAAGTTGACTTGTATACAAGAAACTAAAAAAAAAATAAAATTAAAACTCCATTGTTTCTCAAATCACATTGAATTACTAAACAAATGGTTGATAACTGTGTCCCACAATGTAATTGCAAATTGGGAATTAATACTAATAAGGTGTCTCCTGACTGGGGTCTCCGTGGAATTGATTTTTGGCTCTATGCTAGTAAACATTTTATCAACAAGGTGGGAGAAAACATAAAATCATTAAGAGTAAAGCCTGGAGTTGATACAAAAGCTAAAGGAATGATAAATAATGAAGAATACAGGCCGCTGATACACAGTGCTCTCTGTCTCCAATAATCTAGGGACAAGGATACTATTAGACTCAGATATATGAACAAGTTATTCCGGCATCACATATAACAAGTCAGCTGATTCATGATAACTATCCATGGGAGTAGTCTACCCTGCAGAAAATCAAGGCTGTTTGAATTAGTTTACCTCCGTGAAAAGAGGACTAAGCAAACTCAGCTTATCTTATGTTTAACCCAGATTTATTGTACACAATGGAACAGAAACTAGAGATCAGCCGACTTGCAATAATAGGTTTTGTGTCAAAGCCTGGTGTGTATTTTCAGAGTGGCTAATATTAATTTATTTAGACAAAAAACATGTTTTTCATATTTACAAAATTGGGAAATACCGCATTAAAAATAGAAATAAAAATAAAAATAATACTAATATAGAGCTAATCCAGTGCACAAGAGAAAAGACAAAGTGAGTAGAAATTTAGAGGAGGAACATTTACGTTTTTATGGTGAGAGTAATTAACTGTTAGAATGACAATGTGTCTAATGGATTCTCCATCACTGGAAATTTTTTTAACAAGATTGTTTGGGTTTTTTTCTAAAATATTATTCTCTACAAAGCACTGCTATTGACTTGCAGCAGGAATTAAAAATCCTATGTTCTGTGCTATGAATGAGGCTAAGCTAAATAAACTCAGTGATATTTTCTAACTTCAAAATCTACGACTGCTATAAAGGTTCACCAGTGATGTATCTGCCATACTGTAATTGATGAAAAGCAGGTAGCTAACTAGGAAAGATCATCTGCATTCTCTTAAAGAAGCCACACACATAATAGTGGACGTGGAGCAATGTTAAGCTTTATTTGCTATTCCAGTTGAGTGAAGCTTGAAAGTAAATGACAGACAGAACTATCTTCAAATAACTTGTGGTTTAGTCTCTAGAAAAATAGGCTTCATTCTAGGATATTTAATTTCTTAGCTGACCCCAGGAAAGATAAAATTCTTTCTTTTATAAAATTTTATTGATAGTAAGGGTGTAAGTCATAATTCCATCTAAGAAAAAAAAATATCTATATCATTTTCTCATGCAATTAAAGTCCATTTTTATTCAAGAACAAAGTAAAAATAGGAGTGTATCTATATTACTGTGTGTCTGTTATTATTATTTTTCCTACATATATTGATTTTATTTTGCACCAGCTGAAGCATTTTGCTAAGACAAAACTGAAGAATTAATCAAGGTTTTACTTTTAGACTTACAAGTAAAGAAACATCTGAAAACTCAATTTAAACAGCAGCTGTGAAATCATATTCATTTACAGACTGCTAAAGTGATGGCTTTGAGGTTTTTTTTTCAGTTTGCATTATTTCCATCAAATTAAGAAGTGCTTGTAGAAAAAGACATACATTTCACTTCAATACTACTATACAGTTGTGAGGTTTCTTGTCAGTCGTCTTGGCTTCCTCTGTAACTGATTGAGAAAAAAAGACATCTCTTATGTCTGGCTTGTAATCTCCAGATGAGAAAACACAGCTTTTAAATATGGTTAGCTTTGTTTTCTGAAGAGGTAGTTTATAAGATTAACTGGAGGAAGATGCTTAGTTTAGCTCTCTGTAAAAAAAACCACAAACCAAAACCACTTAGCTATTTTTGTGCTGACAGATTGTAATTCTTCTGTCTCTTTAATAGCTGAGCTTAAAGGAAGTCTGGAAGTCATTGAGACGTTCAGGTGAATGATAGAGTTCTCAGCCCATCACCGTTATGCAACTACCTCCAATGGTCTTTGGTTAAAGCAGGAGCTACATAAAAATTTGTACATTTTATAAGTGAAAGACAGCTGATAGTATGAAAATAGCTTTCAAGGTGGACAGATACCTGATCAGTTGGCACTTAATATGGCATTAAATCAAAATAATAGAAAAAAGGCTTTAAAATGATCTCAGAATTTCATGTTAGCTTCTGTAAATTTCTTATTTTTCCAGTGGAGATCAGTTGTTTGATGTGCATTTTATGGAAAAAAAATAATAATTATTCGTGTACTTACCTTTGCTGATGTTTCCCTTCTGAAAAGTATTGTATTTTTGTGTTTTGATAAAATATGTTTGCACTTAATTTCATTTATCTTACAAAATAAATTTAAAGAAACTCCTCTAAATGTTGAAGAATACTTAAAATGTTTTTTATCACTTTTATGATTTTAACTTCTTTTTTCAGGGAAAAAAAAAATATTTCTGTACCAGCACTAACAAAATGCCCGACAGTTCTGTGACAGGATGTCACAAATCAACTTCCACGGCAAGGAATGGGCTTATGAACCTATTAAACTCACAGTCTTTGGCTTTGAAGCAACAGTCATCATCATTAATTGTTATTATTGCATTCTCTGACATTTTCAAGGAAAAAAAAAAAAAGGCACAAAGGATTTTGTGAGAGCTGTAGCTGTTCACCTTAAGACAAGGAGGCTGCTTTCACTTTTGTTAATTAAAATGCTTCTAAAAAAACACTGTAATGCAAGACAAATTTGAGCAAATCAGATACCCTTCCATTTACCTATAAGTCCTGCTGTTTCTTACCTTTTACGTAAATTGTAACATCTCTGGGACAGGAAAAAAAACCCTTTAAAAATAATAATATTTTTTTGGCACAGACACAGCACGGAATTTTTGTTTGACTAGGAGTCTTAGACTGAACCACAGAAGAAGAGTAAACTACAGAGAAGATGCAAGATAAAGTTTTTTCATCATTTTGGAATTTGCTTGTGTAGATCTTGAAATACGCTGCAGTTGAAGGGGGTTGGCTTTTACAGGGCATTTTCCCTAGATAATTTTTAGTGTCTTATATTTAAAAGTGGACACATAGGCAAAAAAAATGTATATTTCAGCCAAGCTAATAATAACATTCACAACTTAGTAATCTAAAAAAAATGTCCTTGAAATATAATGTGCATATTTCTCTCAGGTTTGAGAACCTCAAGGTAATTAGTCTAAAAGCCTTGTATGTAATCTGAATTTGCCATCTGGACTCCCTACCTTAATCAACAAAGAGAGCAAGGTACCTCCAGAAGACACTCATCTCCTTCTACAACAAGTACCAAGGCAGAGTAGGATGAATCACGCCCTGAAGCAGACTTTTCATCTCTGTTGACTATAACTGACATGGATTAAATTTTTGATTTTGATAGTCTGGCCTTAGGGGAATTGAATTTCCTTTTAAACTTTACCTTTAAATATTTTGTTCCTGGCTACTGGTTTCTGAATATTATGTAATACTATTCAACCAAAATAGAAAATATTAATGAGTTTTTTCTGCAGGAATGTTTTCTGCAGGTGTGGTGATAAAATTATTTTTTCAAATACTCAAGTTACTGTGCTATTAAATGAGTTGTTATGGTTGCACCCACACATCACAGAACATCCACAGCTAAAACTCACTGCTTTTTAGGGATTCAAATGGTTATATATGAAAACTTATCATCTTCAGCTTATTCTGTTATCAATGGAGAGTGAAAAAGGCAACAGAGATAGAAAGAGGCACTTCAGAGAGTGAATCTTATCTGAGACCTTTTATCAAAATCTTCAGATATTTTATGAAAAGTTGTGTTAAATTTCCAGTTAATTGTACTTTTAAGATTGTAACTTTGTACATGTTTCAGAAAATTATGAAGAAGATAATACAATAAGAATGTCCTAATGTTTGCTTGGCTACTACTTATTTTGTTGAAAAAAAATTATTAGGGAATAACAGCTTTTTTTTCTTGTTATTTCTCTTATAGACTTCAAAATTTTAATCTTCTGGGTATAAACACTGAAAAAACATATTTTTAAATCACTGATCTGATTTTCTTCATTGATTGATCTCCTTTTACCATAAGAGACAGAAAAGACTCATTAGACCATACAGTTAATCTTAACACCAAGTCAAGATTGATTGATCCTTACATTGCATCGCTCAGGCGCTTGTCATGATGAAGCATACCCAGTTGTGAAACTTGCCATGGCCAGCATCTTGCAATCATTATGACACATTGTGTATACTCCTGCAATTGTTTATAACACCAAATTTTCCCTTAGTAAAGGTAAAGCAATCCCAGAATGCTTCTAACCCATCGGGACCTAGTTAGAAAGTCCATAGCTCCCTTTTTGGAAACAAAAAATGTACAGTGAGCAAGAGCAAGGTGAAGTGTTGTGTGCTGATGTAATCTTGCTGTGGAATCAGGTTCTCCCAATGTGCCTCTGACTCTTTATTTCAGTTATAGACACAATTACCAGGAAGGTATTAGAACAACATTGTCTCAACCTGGGAGTATACCTGACAAAGCTTAAAATGCTCAAATTCAAAAATACCGCCAATCCCATTGACTGAATAAAAACAATAGTACTTTTACAATCATCCCTTTATATTTCATGAGCCTCAGAAGAGCAATTAATTTATAATTTCATGGCAAATTATGCCTTACAAAAACAAAGGTTATATTTCTTATTTCTATTCTGTGTGTGTGTGTATTATTTTCCATGAGCCAATACAGGCATAATGTTATTTCACTTTTCTTCCTTTGAAAAAAAGAAAAGATAGAAATTCCCAGTACTGATATGTCTCAGGGCTTCCCTCCCATCTTTAAGAGTCAAACACCTGTGAAGTATTTATGTACATTTCTTCTTCCTCTGTTTAGATTTCTTGCACGTGTGTTCATGTTGTGGTAGAATCCGTAGCATGCTCCTTGCCAGAACATATCAGGTTGGTCACATAGCAGCAATTTCTTTCTGCCATTTCAAACATCCCAGTCTGATTTTTTTTTGCTTCCTTTTGGTATTTGTATGTGTGAGTACATAAGTGATGAGACACTGAGAAGGATAAGATGTAACTGGGATGATCTGGATTCTATATTGGAATGAAACACCAGTACTTCTCATTAAGCAGGCTGATATTATTATGTCTTTTATTAGTATTTTTTCTTTCACAAAAAGAGTACATGACAACCATATCCTAATAAAATCATTTTACTGAGGATAAAACAATCAAGCAATAAAAATAAGACTCACATCCAACCTTGAGCCCATTGCCAAATTTGCATATATGTTTAAGTGTGCCTGTGCATGTGTATTTGCGTGGGTATTTGTAGGAAAGAGAGATCCAGTCTTGCACGATTCCAGTCAAAGTTTCAACCCTGACAAGTGCAGAGGATGTTGTGGAAAGTACTTGCATCCTCTTCCCTCCACCTGCCAGATCTAAATTCTGTAACCAGGATGTTAAATTCTGATGCCAGTAATGGAGAGCCCTATTTCCAAAGATTTCTGATGGTGTGAACTCCTCTTTGTTTGGGGTGACAGTTTCTTAGCAACAGCTATTAGTGAGCAGCTGCAGACCCAATCAAATCGTGCACTTGGACACTCTCCTTTGTACATGTCTTGAAGAAAAATCCCTTGCTCAAGAATATAAAACATATTGACAATTATACACTAGCCCCAAATATAACTTTTCCCTGCAGTTCTACAGGCAGGTTAGCTGCACTGAGCAGTCAGCCTGCACACATGGAAAAATCAATTTCATAAGAGATATATCTTCATGTGTCAGGATCCAGTGTATGATAGTGGCCTTTTATGTCTATTTAGCTTACAGCAAATTTAAAGCTATAACTTTTAATTCCTGGTGATATTAGCAGTAAAATAACTCAACAATTAAACAAATTTCTCCCTCTCTTTCTCACTTTCTCTCTCACTCTCTTTTTCTTCATTGACTGACTATAATAATCTTCCAGGAATGACCTTGAGAGATTGGACATTCTTCTTGTTTTAAGTGCCATTAGCAATATTTTTTTCAGAAAGCAAGCCACTTAGGTAGTTGGCAAAAAAAGTGCCGATAAAAATCTACTCTTGGCTACTCAGTAAATTGCATTGCACTATCTGCTTGCCAGCTGAGGGTGAAGAACATTGTATATTAAAAGATTTTCATTGTGTAATAATGTGAACACTAGCAGCAGTAATTATAAAATCAATAATTCGTAATAAATATGTCCTCCTTATATAATTACTAAATGATTGCAAAACCAATATTATGCACTAGTTAGAATGGAAAAGGTTGCTGCTAAAGACTTTCTATATTACACATTATTGTTCAACTCTTAAACACCCTTGGTCAAATGAAGCATAGCTTCAGCCTCATCAGAATGAAGCTAAATGCTATTTCGGTTTGATCTCCTTAAAAAGTATTTGATTCATGGAAAAACTAATTACCAGATTAAAATGCAACAAAAAGTGACTCAAATGCACAGTGTTAAATACCATTTATTGTGAACTGGGAAACAAAAGGAAGATAGTTTCTGTCCTGTAAAATGTAAAGGGTTTAGATTCTTTTATTATTATTTCTTTTCTTTCTTTACTTTCTGGCTGAATGTGTTGATTCCCCAGGAACCCAAATAAACCTCAAGATCTTATCATTCGTATCTGTCTTTGCATTTTTCACAGGCTTTTCTTTTTGCCTCAAGTGGTAATTTCTGCAGCTGAGATAACAAGGAAGCTGGGCTTTTTGTGGGTTTCCTGTCTTTCAGGGTACTGAAATTCAGCAAGAGGGACAAATGTTTTATTATTTTAGTTGTATAAATTGCTCCTAGGGCTATCAGAACAGACTAAAATTAACATAAATGCAAAGGAAACAAGCCCAAATGTGAATTCCAGTCACTTTTGCATGATATAGCTGCTCTACTCATCGTAACCCCACCCAAAAGAAATTAGCTCCTATGTACACAAAGACATGGAACTTCAAAGAAAACCACCTGTTAAAACAGACATTATATATGTATATGTGCATATACACAGTCTCAAAAGATACATACAGGTCACTAGACTCGAGATATTGCTTTCCTTCCATTCTCTGAAAAAACACACTTACTTTTCTTCTCTTACTTCTGCATTTTTATGTTCATATTTTTCTGACCCCTGGAGAAAGTTTCATCTGACTAGCTATACATCTTTACAGTACAGAGTCCTCTGTCTGAGCTAATCACCCCAGTTCCCATGTAGCAGTAATAATTCAGAAATAATTCAGAAAATGGAGTAAGTGAGCAAAATAGACCCCTATATTGCAAAGTCTTGTCCTAAATATAACATTCAGGAGAAGCCAGATGAATTGAATCTTAAAATTGTTTATTTCTCCTCATAGAAGGATTTAATGTGACTAATTCAGATGTAGATGTGTGCATTGTAAATGCATCCCAACTCTTGTGTCTATTCGGAAGAAGTGTTTTCCACAATGCAATAATAAGTACTTGTATGACATACTCTATTTTCTTTGCCCACTGCCTCCCAATATGGGTAAGCGTTGAATTTTCCAGTGGTTTTGTTTCCTTCCTCCTTTGTTTCCAGAGCTGTTTCCTTCTGACTCCTCCAAATGGTATTCACCTATCTTCTGCAAAGATCTTTGGTTGCCTTTATGTGGAAATTCATAATAAAAATACCCTTTTGGAAAGCGAGCTCCATCTGCAAATATAAACACTCACATTGCCTCTGAGCCTAGAATAGATAATTACATACAATGGAGGTCATTAAAAGTGTGTAAAAATAGGACAGCATCTGATAATAATAAAAAAATATTCCTGTTTGAAAACAAGCTACAAAAAAGTCCAGGGAGAAGTCATGCTGTCAGGCTTCTCTTCCCCTCC
>NW_015090911.1:2186562-2201813 GCF_001431845.1 Calidris pugnax | reverse complement strand
CCTCTCCTCTCCTCTCCTCTCCTCTCCTCTCCTTTCCTGTTATCTCTAGCTAGGTTAGGAATGTCTCATGCCAAGAAAATAAGGATATAATATTAAATAACTCATTATCATTAGGCAAACAAGAAACTGTTTTTTACCAGACCAGTTTCACAATAGACCCTGGACGCTGACTATTTTAGATGTTTGGAAAGTCCTAATGCTTATTGCAGTTCTCAACCACTCAGTAAGTTTAATAGATATCTTTTTGTACTAGGCCTGTCAGGGAAGATGTTATCATTCCACTTTGCATTTGGGGCATGAAGATTTGAAAAGATTAAGAAATGTATTCAGGCCTGCTCATACAGATGCCTAAGTTAGGCACTGTGACTCATCTGAAGCCCAAGTTCAAGCCAGCTCTGCGATTCAGAGTATCTATTATCTGTGCATGGCAAACTCCGGCTCCCTGCATTATCAGACAAGTCAAGTAGCTGAACTGTGCCTAATGTAACTTACAGGAGGCCTAATAAGGCATGTGTGGCAAACATAGCTTTAAATCCAGCTCTCTGGTTTTGCCAGCTTCCATTCTTCAAGTGAATCAAGGTGAAATAAGGGTTAGGGTCTTTGGTGTAGTTAAATACATGTTTTGTGAAGCTTCAGATATTAACTGATCACTTATTTCTTTCAGGGATTCTTGAAACTTTAAATAATACAGAGAGTAATGTTTCTTTTAAGAGTCGATCAGAGATTAATTCAACATTCCAGGCTGAAATTGGGTGCAAGGGATATAAAATTGAACTTGCCTGGAATTCACAGAAATTATTCTTGCCTAAATCTCAAAGCTATCTGCAACATCAGCATCAAAATACACAGTTCTCATCTGTTAAGTTAAATACGTTATTCCTGTCTCTGGGGTAGTTAGATGATTTCCACGCTAAAGATGCCTATGATAACTTCTCATGAATACAATCCAAAATTTGTTCATAATAATATTTTTTCTAAGTACTTCACAATATTAACACCTTGGTGTGGTGGGGTAATACTATAATCTTCATTTGTCAGCATGGAAAATGTATGTGGGTATGCCTAAGTTTATTGATGAAGAAAAAACATGGTAGTGTAAGAAGATGTAGCTTTTGCTGGCTCCAAAGAAGGTACTTCCTTGTTCTGCATCATATCTCCTCATGGCCAATGGCAAATTTTTAGGTAGGATTCTGCCTGTGAATTACAGTTCCTAAATTGTTAAGATATATCTGAATTCCTAAATGCTTCATGTCCTTATCATTGGTTAAAGTTAATCCAACAGCTTCATTCAAGACTTGGGTGGAAGATTTTGTTCAGTCTCTTTTCTGCATCAGGTTGCACATAATCTTCTTTTGGGGAGAACATTCAGTGGAATCAGCCAAGAAAAACAGCCTTACGATTCCACACCAACCATGTGTACGTGTGTGTGTGTGTGAGTGTGTGAATAAATGCCTCTAAAACATTTCAGGCACAGGTTGCATTGTAAAACAGTGATATGAAGGTGAAAGAGTTATATCTGAGTGAAAGCACAGATTGACTAGGTTGGCTTAAGGGAATTTGCCTCCCTACTCCATTAGCTCCACTCACTGAAGTGTAGTTTGTCAAGGATTTATGAACATACAGAAGCCTCATCAGAGAAGACTTATGATCTCTGTGCCACATCCATGCGCCACTGAGTCAATGTGTGCATGTGCAGTACGTCTGAAATATTCAGAATGTGCCTGATTTACTGTATGTTCTTTCATATTTTTATGTGGAGTTTCTCCATCATTCAGATCAATCCTCTATTTGCCCTTACTGATACGCACTTGCATATTTTAGAACAACTCGAAAGCATAGGCTCTAAGAGGAAAAGGCTGGGTGAAATTCTGTCCCATGTGTCACCCAAGAATTAAGACAGCATGATCAAAGTTGTCCCTCTGGACAAAAGTGGTAATATTCTGTGTGGGAAAAATATCATTTCTGTCTTTCTTTCTTTTTCCTTCGTATTGATTATGTTTAAACAGGAAAGAAATGGCATTTTAACAGCAACTCTGTATTGATATTTGCATCAAAGAGAGCAGACAAAGAAACTATGCAGCTCATGCTGTATGATTATAAAATGCAGGGCCATATATTACAGGGAAAAATATAAGGAATTGTTTAGGTTTGAAAAGACCTTTAAGATCATTGACTTCAACATAGCATTGCCAAGTTATCACTAAACAGTGTCCCTCAGCACTGCATCTACATGTCCTTTAAATACCTCCTGGGATGGTGACAAAACCACTTTCCCAAGCAGCCTGTTCCAACCCTTTACAACCCTTTTGGTGAAGAAATTTTTCCTAATATCCAATCTAAACCTCTCCTGGTGCAACTTGAGGCCATTTCTTCTTGTCCTATCACCTGTTACTTGGGACAAGAGACCAGGCACAACCTCACTACACCCTCCTTTCAGATAATTGTAGAGAGAAACAAGGTGTCCCCTCCCTTTCTCTATGCTAAACAATCTAAGTTCCTTCAGCTGCTCCTCATAAGGCTTATGCTCCAGACCCTTCATCAGCTTCATTGCCCTTCTCTGGAGTCTCTCCAGAATTTCAATGTCTTTATTTTAGTGAGGGGCCCAAAACTGAACACAGCACTCGAGCTGGGGCCTCACCATTGCTGAATACAGGGGGACAACGACTTCTCTGTTTCTGTTCACCGCAGTATTCCTAATACAGGCCAGGATACTGTTGGCTTTCTTGGCCTTCTGGGACACTACTGGCTCATACTGAGATGGCTGACGACCAATAGCCCCAGGTCCTTTTCTGCCAGGCAGCTTTCCAGCCACTCTTCCCCAAGCCTGCAGCACTGCATGGGATTGATGTGATCTAAATGCAAGATCCAGCCCTTGGTTTTGTTGATCCAGTGTGTCCAGATTCCTCTGTAGAGCCATCCTACTCTCAGACAGACATGGGGCCACACTTCCACACGACTCGGTGTCGTCTGCAAACTTACTGAGGGTGCACTCAATCCCATCATCCAGATCTTTGATAAACAGAGTAAACAGAGCAGGCCCCAGTACTGAGCCCTGGGCAACACCACTTGTGACGGGCCACCAACTGGATTTAACTCTATTCACCACAATTTTTGGGCCTAGACTCCCAACCAATTTTTTATCCACCACAGGGTACACCTGTCTAAGCCATGACTAGCCAGTTCCTCCAGGAGAATGCCATGTCAAAGTCTTTACTAAAGTACACGTAGACAACATCCACAGCCTTTCCCTCATCCACTAAGCACGTCACCTTTTCCTACAAGAAGGTCAAGTTTGTCAAGCAAGACCTGTCTTTCATAAACCCATGTTGACTGTACCTGCGCCTGATTGTCCTGCATGTGCCACATAATGGCACTCAGGATGATCTGCTCCAAAGCCTTCCCTGGCACTGAGGTCAGACTGATAGGTCTGTAATTTCCCAGATCCTCCTTCCAGACCTTCTTGCAGATAGGTGTCACTTTTGCTAACTTCTAGGTGACTGGGACCTCCCTGGTTTGCCAGGAATGCTGGTAAGTGATGGAAAGCACTTTGGTGAGAACTTCTGCCAGCTCCCTCAGTACTCTTGGGTGAATTCCATCCAGTTCTATAGACTTTTGTGTGTCTAAGGGGTATAAAAGCTCACTAACTGTTTCCCCTTGGATTACTGGGGCTTCAGTCTGGTCCCTGTCCCTGGCTTCCAGCTCAGGGTGTTGGTAACCCTGTGAGCAACTGGTCTTACTATTAAAGACTGAGGTAAAGAAGGCATTAAGTACCTCAGCATTTTCCTCATCCTTAGTCATTACTTCCTACCACATCCAATCATCCAATAAAGGATGGAGATTCTTTGTAGACCTCTTGTTGCTAATGTATTTATAGAAATACTTTTTATTGTCTTTTTATGACAGTAGCCATATTAAGTTCTAATCAAGCTTTGGCCCTTCTAAGTTTCTCCCTGCGTAATCTCATGACCTCCTTGTAGTCCTCCTGAGTTGCATGCACCTTCTTCTGAAGGTCATAAACTCTCTTTTCTATGCAGAGTTCCAGCCAAAGCTGGAAGTTCATCCAGTGTAGTCTTCTTCCTCCATGGCTTATCTTTTGGCACATGAGAACAGCTTGCTCCTACACCTTTAAGATTTTCTTCTTGGAGAATGTCCAGTCCTTCTGGACTCCTTTGCCCTTCAGGACTGTCTCTCAAGGGACTCTGCCAACCAGGCTCCTAAACACGCCAAAGTCTTTCCTCCAGAATTCCAAGAGAGCAGTTCTGCTGAACTCCCTCCTTGCTTCTCTAAGAATTGAAAACTATCATTACATGATCGCTATGCCCAAGACATTCTCCAACCATCATGTCAGTCACAAGTCCTTTTCCACTCACAAACAACAGGTCCAGTGGGATGACTTCCACAGCTCCCTCACCAGCTGTGTTATTCTCAACACATTCCAGAAATCCCTAGACTGTTTCCTCCTCCTATATTGTATTCCCAGCCGATATCTGGTAAATTGAAGTCACCCAGGAGTACACGGGCTAATTATTGTGAGACTTCTCACAGCTGCTTCTAGAATATTTCCTCTGCCTCTTGATGCTGCTTGGGTGGTCTATAACAGCCCCTCAGCATGATATTTGCATTGTTGGCCTTCCCTATGATTCTTATCCTTAAACTTTCAACCCTGTTGTCACCATCATTAAGCTTTAGACAATCAAACCACTCCCTAACTCAGAGGGCTATAGAGAATTGCATTTGATAAGAAATATCTATAGAAATATGAATACATTAAAATACATACTGTAGTAATATCAACTCCAGGGAGGGAAAATCTATCAAATCTAAAATACTTCCACTCATTTTGAGTTCAGAGTTTTTAAGACTAGAAAAGTACCTTTGTGATCCTTTCATAATGAAGACTAGAGCTGTGTAACCTCTGCATATATATATCTGAAATATATACCTCAGGTATATATTTCATGCCTTGTTATTTGTGAGCCATCACTCCTCAGTTAATGTGGTTTACACAATAAGTTTATAACTAGAGCTAGATTTTCTGATGCCAGCTAGCCCAAAGCAATAGGCAGCTGGATTTGGATGACAGTGCTTTACAAATTTGGGGACTGGAGAAAGCAACTTTGTAAAAACTGACATGTTGGAGAAAAGAGAATATACCCTCACAGATAAAATGGTATATAGTAAAGAGAAAAAAAGAGAGTAGCAGAGGAATAAGAGTGTGATTTCATCAGCAGGTTAAATGCTACATTATTGGATAATGTGTGTTTGTGTAATTATTATTAACACTGTTATTTGTGTGGTCTAACAATGAGACACAAGACAGAAATACAAGACACCTTTACTAGCTCTGTCATTTCTTAAAAGCCAGCAGAACTTAGCAAGTGGGAAGTTCAGGCTCTGTGTGAGGTGAACGTGGTTTCTCCTCAGAAGGAATGTGAAGACAGGTCAGGAGTCAACCAGTGCATGACCCTTGATTCCACTTGACATTAAACAGGAGAGTTGAACTCCCCTGCAGCTCACTGTACCCTGTACTATATCTGTTCCTTTTTTCGAAAAGCAGTCCTGGAGGGATTCTAGCAGAGATGGAGCAAATTTGAATTTTGTCTGATCTGCCCAGTACAGCCAGTAGTTTAAAATCTAATTATGAATTAGACTGACCTGGAGTAATGTTTTTAGAAACATCTTGGCAGCTTAAGAGACAAAATCTCAATTTGAAATGCAATGTACGTGTATGGGAGCCTAAGTCCCTTAAGATTTCACCTTTAAAAAACGGGACTTACTTTAACTTTGGACAATTCAGTGCATGCGATTTCACCTTGAAATTATGTCAGTATTTGTACCTAGTGTAAGAAATACATTTCAAAATGGACAAAAAGACTAATTTCTTCTGTCCCCTTTCTTCTCTAATTCTTCTTCTACATTTTATACTTTTACAATATTATTCTAAAAAAGGGAGAATCTGTACACAACTTTTGTCCAGTACATCAGTGATATTTTTAGCTCTTCACCCTTAATTCAATTTAGCCTTAAGCTTAATTTTTTTTCTGTTAAGAATGCTCATCTTGATAAACTCCTAAGGGCCACCTCCTTGGAGAGCTTTGTTAAATCTAATTTTATTAAAACTTAGGATATGAAAATCTTGTTTGCATAATTATCTACATTAAGTATTTCTACCTGTTTCTTTGGAGACCTCATTTGTAATCACTCTATTTTTTTCACCATCATTTTTCAGACTATATTTTGAACCAAATTCTGCAGTGTAATAAAGTCTAGCTACATTGCAGAGCTATACTTGAATTGTTATGGACTTTGCTGCAGCTTAGTAGGAATTGTGATGGATGTTGTATCATTTTGCTGTGTGGTACTGCGAAATGCAGTAAGTTAAGGGATGACAGTAATGGAAAATAAGTTTGTCAGAAGAGGATATCTTAATTCATAAAGAAAAGCTGAGATGTTGATTCAAAAGGTAATTATATGTTTTTTTCTTTTGAACCAACACTGAAGTAGTGTTAGTGCAGTTATGAAGAAGAGCTATGCCTCAAATAAACCTATTTTTTAAAAAAAAAACAACTTAAGAAATTTTCAAGTACCTGATTTACTCTCTGGTCAGGAGAATCCTTATACTTGAAATACAAGAATCTTTGGACTCCTGAATATGAGAAGACAATATCTAATGAGAATTCTTGTTCTCCAGGGTTGGAAAAAATATAAAGGATGCTGTAGAAGTAATTAAACACAACCTACTTATCTACTCATAATCCAGAATCAATAACATGTGATTTATTTTCCTATCATACATCATAAATTAATAATAACCAACATGAGTGGCTGGATCAATCTACACTAGTTTTAATTTTCTGAAACTTTGGTATCTATTCTAAATGAGTTGTCTACTCTCCGCTACTAGGTACAGGGAGAACATTCAATTCCCAAGGAGACACCTATTTTAGCATTGATTTTAGCTTTCCATGGATGCCTCTTTCATTTTACAACAGAAAAAATTAGATGATTTGAGACAGGCACCTGACTTTTTTATTTTTAATGTAAGATGACGTGGATTCCACCTTAAAAATGTATTTCATAAACAGTACACAATAAATTACATGTACTCATAAAGTAGTCAACGGAGAGTGGTTTTATAACAACCTAGGATCAATTTGCAAAGTTTTTGGAAGAAAAACACAAAAAAACCCAAAACATCTAGAATCTGTGTTCAACCAACCACACAGTTTACAATTAATAAATGGCTGACTGTATTGTATGTCTTAATTACCAATGACTAATTATTAACTTTTTACTATCGACTTATAAAACTGATTCAGTCTACTTTGAAAATACATCAACTGTTAAAAAACTGTTCTAATTTTCTTTTGAATTAAGATCAGACAGACAAATAAATCAAAAGAAAAGCCTTATAAAATAGTTAAATTAGATTATGACACCTTAGAAGATAAAATAATGCATATGTTAGAGTTGAATGAAATGAGGTATAGAAAGTGTTTGTCGGCTATAATTGCACAAGTTTATATATTCAAACAATGACACAAGAAAGATCTAAATCCAAGTGTGGCCTTCAGTTCCCTCTTCCATCTACATAGCGCTGTCAAGACCTATTTCATCAGTGTGTCCAGACTTCCTGACATATAATAAACTACAGACCTCAATTATTCACTTGCAACTGATCCAGGTGTTTGGCTGCTCAGGCACGAATAAAGGATGCGCAGGAAGTCTATGCCTTTGTATACATATCCTGACAGTTGATAATAAAGGTGATGTTAGCCTCAGTGCTCTTTAATCATAAGCAGATCATTTACAAAGTGAGAAATCTCTATTTTCTCAATCTATGAATAGGATCAACTGACACACTTCTGGTTTAGCCTGACTTTCAACAAGGATGCTAAAGGCTGAAGGTTTTGTATTAATCTATGTAATGTATCAGTCAATACATTGTAAAACCAGATTACCCCACGTTTTTGAGTATACAATCCCACAAATTGCTTTAGATAAACTATGTTAGATCTATTATTATGTTAAATTATGTTAAATCTGCTCATCGGATCCCTACTCCCTCCCTCCTGTAATGGGCTCCCAAGTCAGCCTCAAATTGGACATAGAATTGCCTCTACGTTTTTCATAAAACTGGCACGTTGGAAACCCATAAGTCTCCTGAACTGCTACTCAGATTCTCCAAGTTAATCACAGTGTGCTCAAAACACATTGCTCATAACCCTGAGCAACCTGCTCTAGCAGGGAATTAAAACAGGCTTTAAACTCTGCTTCTGATTTGGACCAGGTGGTCTCCAGAGGTCCCATCCAGCCTCAGCTAGTATGTGATTCTTATGGAACTGAATACTGTTCCTAAATTCAAAAATGTCTGGAGTCTTTAGACACTAAAATTTTGGTACTTGTGTGAACTGTGTGTGAACTGAATAAGCTTCTGCTACAGTCTATGTCAAGCCAGCTGATCCAGTTAATGGGGACTGGAGAGACACTCATCTGCAATCTGCACACACATAGGTGTCAGCTTTGAGGTGAGGAGTGAAGAACTCCCACTTACAGTTCTATGGTCAAATCTAGATGCCTACAGTTCTGAGCTAAATTCCACATTTCATTTTTCAGAGGAGATCTTGGTTTCCATTTTGCCTCATATTAAGCAACCCAAAAATAGGGGCATCAAAATGAAATGGACACTTCTGAAAATCTCTTAATTTCTCAAAAAATTCAGGAGAAGGGAAATGGTGGCTTCTTAATTTTGAAAACCTTTCAGGCACATTGAACTTGAGTTTATTTCATGGTTTTAATCATTAAAGAAGAGTCATCATCATTTTATACATAATGTTTTATTGAAATTTATTTAATACACATGAAAAGCAGTGACTGAAAAGTTCTGAATACAGGTATTCTAAACTGAGTGACTAAGAACAAAAAATGAGAAGAGATGATCAAGTGAGTTTCTCTTCTGAGCATTTCCATGAGATGCAGAAAATATAGCATTTCCCTTTTGTTAGGGAAATAGTAACCTTGTCACCCTGACTGTTCAAAGATAGGTGAAAATGTAACATGCCAAGTTGAAATTCACTGCAAGTGCATGCTTCTGACAACTTTCCTTCCCATTAAATTAATTTTCTTTGGCCACTGAGATTATGAATATGATTCCCTAGAGTAGCTGTTAGAACTCTTACCTGAGTAAGGTCGGCTTTCCAGCCTTTCTTCATAAGTGTTTAATATCTTTTGTCCAATTACTGTTTAATTTGAAGTCAATGGGATTTAGTGTTTTAAGTGACTTCAGTACTTCAGAAACTGTCCTTATGAGGAAAGTCCTTTCTGATTTACGTAAAACTAATAACACTAGTATTCAAGTGCTAAATTTAGCACTAAAGTGTTAAATCAAGAAACAGAAAAGAAAGAAAGGAAAAATTTTGGATCATGAATTGAGCTACTGTATCTCTGGTGATTAAAAGGTCTAATTCTACTTTAATGTTAAGGGGCATAAATTAGGATTTGGCTTCATTAAAGGTAGTAAGTACATATTTGCTATCAAACACGTGCCAGTAAAATCCAGTTCAAACCTTTATTTGGGACCTTGCTTTCTCTTTAATAATAAGAATTTTCTCTATTTAAAATTAAAAGGCAAAAGCTTCTTAAAACAATTAAAAAATTGATTAAGTAGCTTTAGAAACAAGAATTATATTAATTTGTTGTTGTTGTTATGCATATTTTGATTTACACACACAGAAAGGGAAATGGCAAAGAAAAGAAGCAGGAACTTTGTTTTAGGTGTGAAGCCTTAAATTGGCTGATAAATTTCCCTTGCTTGATTTAGCATATTTTTATATCTTATTGTTAAGTATACATAACAAATGTCCAATATTTTTATTTCTGTTGAATAACCTTAGAGACTTTTCAGAAGTAAACACTTATAAGATATGCATGTGGTTATCATTTTTAGTTCTTTCATTCTCCTGTGGATTTTAAGTTGAGTGTATGTGTGTGAGAGAGTGGCATTTTATATTGACTGAGACAAGTATAACAACCTCTGGTGGCTCAGCTGCCATCACAGCAATTCCACATCTCATCCAATTTGTGAAGAAATGTAACTCTGTGCTTTTGAAGTTTTGATATAATAGAAACAGAATTGAAGGACCATCTGAAAGATCTGGTTAAGGTAATACAATGGGGCATAAATTTCAATACAAAAGTTTGCTGTTATACATACTTCTCATTGCTTGAGGGAATTTGTGGTAAATTTGGGGAACATAAGGTGATGGTTGGGGTAATGCAATGTAATGGTGCAGATCTGAAATAATGATCAGAAAGATGGGGATCTTGTCTATCTATCACAGTGCTTCTACAGGATATTCTTTTTTAGCTGACTTAAGGGTTTTGAAAACTTTACAGTACTTCTTTAAAATAGAAATAGATTGTGCTGAAGAGAAAAATTTATATTGCATGGATGTGTTCTGAGATGTTCCTTTTCTCTTTAAGCATAATATTTACAAACCAAAAAAACCAAATCTTTATTCAAAAAGCTAATGAGTACCAGTGTGAATCTGAGAAGGACAAAGTTACTTCCCAGCAAAACATCTCATCTGCCTTTTTTTCTGGGCTGTCATGTCTCACGTAAGCATGGAAAAACCCGTTAAGTCCAATTGTTCATTGCCTTTTATGGTTTGTAAGTCATCTCCCCTCAGGAAGTCACCTGTCTAAGGCAATTTTTTCATACATTTTTCTCAAATGTGTCTATGTGAGCTGTGTGAAATGTGTCTTTCAAAACTTGACATAATTAAGCACATACAGAAGCTTTTTGTCCAAATAAACCAGCTAAGATTGGTCAATGAAGTTAGAGGTCTTAGAAATCTTGAAAAATCCTGCCTAATTTCTCAGAGATTTCTGTTCTTATTAATTATATTTCTTAGGGTATTCACTAGATATGCAACCTCACAAGCTTTTAGTGATTTTATGCCTCTCTGTAAGGCACAAACAAATCCTAATATGGTTTGTCATTGGGTTTTACCACTGAACATTTAAGGTCCCAGCTATCAACATCTTTCCTTATTGTTTATTCTCTGACTTATTTGCTTTCCAAAGTAAACTGGTATTTTACATCCGTGTTTTACTAGCATAAAAAGCAATGCAAAGGGCAGTTTATTAGAGGAACAATGGTGTATGCTTGTCTATACACACACACACATGAAACCTAATGTGTATATCTATGGTTGTACTACTGGTGTATTCGAACAATTGACTTAGATTTGTGTCAATACCTTCCTCCACATCCCAGCAATGTCTCTTGAGAATAATGGAGGAATATTGTTTCTAATCATGGAAATAGCTCATCAGTTTATACTTACTCCATAGATTATACTGCCAGCTATGGTGTAAGCATATGTCCAGTAGAAAGTGGACCCAAACTGTTTTTTCATCTAGGTCAACAGACTCTTGAGTAGAGTTTTCCCTTTAAATATGTGGAGTCACATGACAGACACGAAGACTTGTAAGGTAAAGAAAACATCTCTGCTGATTTAGCTGTCATTAAGGGTTATAAATGCCATCATGGTGTTGTGTAACTAAAACCAGGTATCTCTCTTTTAGGTATTTTAATACTAATTCTTTGGTTTCTGAACAAGGTATATCTTTTCATACATCTTTTCTACTCTGCTGGGTATGAAAATCACTTTATTACAGTTGGAGATTCATGGTTTGGACACAGTACGGACTTACCATAGGATGCAAAACTGAGTATATTTTCAGGCGTCTTACTTAAATATCAAATACAAAGCATAAGGATGTAACTCAAGTTCCTGAACAGAATATATAGCATTTAGGCAGTTCTCTTACTGGATCTACGATTAATTTTTCAGATCCTTTGGGTACCAGTGTGCAAAAAAAGTACTGCAGAATAAACTAGAAAGCAAACATACAGTGTATATGTTCATTTATAGACACTGTTGGAAAATATACTGTACCTGCACAGTAAGTGCAAGGCAGTTTATCCCTGCCTCCACTGACTGCCCTAAATTTCCTGTTACAATGTTCCTTTTGTCTCTTTCTATCTCCACCTCTGTGTTCATGCCCTGCCACCACCACCAAAATTCACATTATTAAAAACTATAACTTCAGCAGATAGAGTGGAAATCAGTGTTTTTTATCTTTTGCTACCAGCTGGAATGACATGCATCCTGTTGTTTGGTACATGTTTGATGGAGAAATGTTTGAGCCTCTTTAAAGTGTGGAAATGAGCATGTGTCCCACATCTTTGTGAAGTGCTTAAACTACTAAGATTTTAATTTAAAGAAAAAATGACAACCATTAATCTGCTTGAGAAGAGAGGTGGAAACCAATGCAGTGCATAGATATCCCTATTACTATACATGCTTATTAGGCCTTTTTAAGATAGATTGTCTTCTAGAATTAGATCCCCCAGGAGACTTGAGCAGAAGAAAGCTTAGTTGCTGCATTGTAATCAATATTAGGTTAGGTTGCTCATCCCTGCCAAACCTTAATACTGTTATAGGTACCTGGGGAACTTTAATCTAAAGAAGTCAGGTGGCAAAGGATTTTAAGCTCCTTGGACATTAGGGGTCAGCTAAGGATGACAGTTTAAGTGCTTACTGTACATTTTGTGTAAGTCCTAGATTAGATACTCAAGTCCTTATATCCCATTGGGTCCTAAGTCTTTGATGCATTGCACTAAGCTGAGGCGTTTAGCTGACATGCTCAGTCACTTAAGCTCTTGATAGAGGGAGAGTCAGGCAACATGTAATCTGAATCACTCTTTTGACTTCTCCATCTTTGCCAATTGACTGCAGAAGAAACCCAGGGAGAACAAGTTTTTAGATGTAGGTATTCTTTAGGTATTTCTTTGATACTTTAAGTTAGGTGAAATGTGCCAAAGCATCGATAATTTAGTGCTGAAAGTCACAGAGGAACTTTGTGATGAGTAGGAACTCAAAGTCAGCTCATGGAGTTCAAAACCCAGCGCTTTAACCTAGTACCCCACCTGCTCCTCACCCCCCTTCACACCCCCCTGCCATTTTGTTAGTATCTCCCTGCCTCACTTCTTTACATGTTTTCATGGCTGTGCTTATACAGCAAGAATATTCGGAGTCTTAGTTAAAGTAAAACTGGCACAGCTCCTGAATGCAAGTTAGGACAGCACATGAATGAAGAGTGACAAAACGTATTCCATACACATGCAAAATTGTTGTTCAGAGTACAGTTTTTTTGTCACTTGATCCGAGTTGTCAGTGCAGCAGAAAAAAAATTTTCTTTCATTTAAAAGTTACACAGTGACACTATCTATTTGATCTGCAAGTCAGCCAGTGCTGCTAGACCACTGCATTTGTAGCAGTAGCATTTCAGTGTGTGCAGTTTACTGAAATCTAGGCTGGCATTTTACATTATTAAGATTATATAAAAAGCTTTAGCAAATTGGCAAGACCCACGTCCCGTATACTCCCACTTTAAACATTACCTGGGCTTATATCACTGTTAATGTGAAACACTTGCTCATAGCAGCAAGTGGCAATTCTGGGTACATCAAACCTCAGGTGAGGAGTAATTATGATTCAATGTCAAGATTAATGTTGTCATAACTTTAAAATACGGCTGAAGTGACAAAGCCCCCCTGCTCTCTGAGGATAGCCCAGACGCAAATGCATTAGAACAACTCCAGCATTTCCCTTAGCACCCTTAGTGCCAGGCAAATCTCTAGCTGGTTCTCAAGTAATACACAAAAAAGACAGAAAAAAGAAAGAAGAAAGATGAGGACAGATGGGATGAAAATAAACAAGAATGACCTATTCCATGAAGAAACTGCTATGTGGGGGCATGCAGAGAGGAGTGTTGCAAGATAAAACAAATAACATTAGTCTAGTTTTAAAAGCATCCACAGTTAGAAAAAAATTCCAAAGAGTCCTGCAAGTTCTTTGATGAATATGTGGAATTGTCTCCTTGTGTTCTCATTATCATTTAAAAAAAAAAAAAAAAAAAAAAAAAAAGAAAGCAAAAAAAGAAGAAGAAAAAAATAGAAGATCTGACAATTCAAGCCATCATCTTTAGCTTCTGTTGTTTTCCATTAGCAATGTGAACATGCTCTTTCAGTGAAACACAAAAGCTGGTTTCCAAAGCTACTGCTGAGTTCCGCAGTGTGCCAGGACCTGATTCACTTGTTCTAAGAGCAGTTCAGAAAGGTGGTTAAAGAGAGTTTTCAGTACTTTATTTGTCCCAATTATCTGTTCCTGCCTATTAAAGTGAATGAAACATCACGGTATTGTTTATCACAGGCTTTATATTTGCTAATAACACTGTTGTTTATTACTCTGAACATTTTGTATGCAGTCTGTGTGGGTTCTGTTATTCTTTCCTGCAAATCCCCACAGCTTTCAGACCCATTTCTTTCTTCTTTCACAATAAAACGCCACACTTCTGAATCAATGAAGCTTCCTCCCACAGTTTTTTTATTTGAAACTTGCCTGTGATCATTTAGACTAAGGTTTGTGGCCTTATTTCAAAGCTGTCCTTATTTATAAGCCAGGCAAATAAAAATCTGGGACCTCATCCATCCAGATATTTTGAAATTGGATGTTAATTCAGTGGATCATAATTTTCTTTGTCTGAAAAGTTCAATGACATTTCACTCATATGAACACGTCCTGTGTGTCTGTTTCTCTCTTTGGTCTCTTGAATCCATTGTAATTCTAACAATTTCAGGAAAATATGTAAGAAACTAGAGCAGAAATTGGTGCAGATCCAGCTCAATTGTCCCATGGGAATCTAAGGCTTTCCTAAATGTAGAAGCAGAGCTAACGGAGTCAAGGTTTACCAGAATGGATCCTCACTAAATTAAGATCTAATGTTATGGAGAATTGGGCATAATTCATGACAAAATGCAGGGCTGTGTTGCTATAGTACTTTTAGGTTTTTACAGACTTGACTGCATATGACTCTTCTGTAAAAAATCATTGGACATAGCACCATCCTAGTACTGTAGTTAAAGACACTGGGAGCTGAAGGCTGTGCCACAATGAGCTCTCTCACACAGCAGATTAATCAGAATATCATAATGTGATCGTCTATCTCCTTTTTACATAATCTGATGAGCAGTTACTTAATCATAGGGACATTTATAGTATATCCCAAGATCTTTTCAGGAATTTACTGAGATGAATGAAGCTATTTTCTGCTAAAGTGGAAATTAGAAGGAAAAATGTGCAAAGCAATCTGTTTAGAACAAAAGGTTGGGTTGGGGGGGG